>NW_007733477.1:68052-95836 GCF_000696425.1 Galeopterus variegatus | reverse complement strand
CATTTGGTGCACTGTTTCTCAGAGTTTGCTGACATAACACTGTGCTAGGAACAAGTGGCACAGGCCATTTTAGAATCAGGAAATTTTCACAATGCAGAAAAGCCTCTCTGACCTGGAAGTAAGTTGGTGATGGATGCATGAATGCTGTGGTCAAGGGCAACGTCCACTTCCACGCTCTCCTCTCTCATGCTGCCCAGCCCACCTCTCATTCACCATCTGCCAGAGGGTAACCAAACAGTTGCCCCTGAGCCCTCACAGCACAACAGGCAGCTTGAGCCACATGTGTGAGCCATGGGCCCCTCGGGCAGCAGATTCTCTCAAGAAAGCCCTTTCAAGGCCTATTTCTGCATTGTGAAAATTTCCTGATTCTAAAATGGCCTGTGCCACTTGTTCCTAGCACAGTGTTATGTCAGCAAACTCTGAGAAACAGTGCACCAAATGATTACTGGGGCCCACCAGTGGCGCTTAGAAACAGAACAAAAAGTGAAAGCCAGGGTAAAGAACAGCAAGAGGAGCACTGTGATGGTGGCATTAGTATACCAGGACCCAGAGAATGGTGACCCAGCCTCAGCTGCGCCACCTGCTTCCTCTGTCTCCATGCCCAGGCTCTGCTTCCGTGAAGGACGAGCACGTCCACTGCGTTCCACACTCCATCGCCAGACCACCGGCTCTTCCAACTGTGGCCGCCTGGCCACAGATGCCCTTGGGACACAGTACGGTGTGTGAAGGAATGCAGGGTCACTAAACAAAATCCCTAGTATTGTTTTGAGTCCCCATTTGCTGAAATTGCAAACAGCACAAAGCAAAAGCTTCAGTTGTGCTATGACAAAAGTAATGTTTCTTTAGCTTTTGTTTCAGAGCAGCTCATAAAACTGGTCAGCAAGGATTCCAGTTACACAGGCTCCTCCAGCCCTCACTACTCCCTGAAAACAGGCAGATTCCATTCCTGCCTCAAACCCAGGCAGGCCAGTGACCACTCCGACAGGTACAGCACGGCAGAAGTGACACTATGACTTCTGAGACTGGTCACAAAAGGTAACACAGTTGTACCTGGCTCCTTGCAACAATACACGCCAAGTCCTGCACACTGAGCCCCACGTTACAGGAGCCACATGAGAAGACAGAGGGAGACAGAGGCAGGAAAGAGGAGCCCAGAGCTTGGTTATGTCAATCTCCCATGCTGACACCACACCTATCATTGAGAAGCCTTCATGGGACAATGGCTCTGGACTCAAGTGACCAGCTCTGGCTCTGTGGACAGGGATAAGTTGCCCTCTGAGCCTAGCTGGAACTGCAGATTTGTGAGCAGAACATTGCTGATGTTGTTTAAGTACTATTATGTTGTTTAAGTACATTTGGAGGTGGTCAGTTATACAGCATTAGAGAACCAGGAATGCCCCCTCCAGAAATCAACTCTTAGCTCTTTCAAATTTGACCAACCATACATACCCACACACACCCACATACACACACACATACACACATGCACATATACGTACATATATAGGGCAATACTATGCACTATCCCTATTGACTTTTTGTTTTCTGTTACTGGACAAAACTACTTTAAAGTTCATAATGGAGAATACATAGAATCTTATGCATTATGGATCACAACAGACACACTGCAAAGTGATGTATATGCAAAGGGACATCCTTACACTCATATTCCAAAATATAGGTGATTTTATTCTTTGAGATAGATTTGACAAAAATGCAAAACCCCATGTGAAATTATTGCATGAAAGAGGAGATATATTTTTAATCTTAACAGCCATCAAGAGATAACTTTCCCAAAAGGTTACAGCGATTCACACTCCCACAAGCAATGTATGAAAGTGTCATTTCCCCACACCTTTGTCAGCACTAGATGTTATAAAAAGTTTTAGAATTTTGCCAATCTGGTCAGAGAAAAATGGTTCACTTTAATTTGCATTTCCTACTACTGAGGTTGAACATAATTTAATATTTATTGCCCATCCACATTTTCTCTTCTTGGAATTTCTATTCATTTTACCCAACTAATGAGTCCCCCCAAAAGACCAAAAAACCTCATTCTGCTGGGGACACTACCCTGGACTGTGAATGCATCACAGAGCTGTGGCCCAGCTGTAGCAGCTCAGTCATTCTGAAATGTTTTTTCTAGGGAGCCAATCGCACCTGTCTATCTTTTCCTTTCTAGCCTCCAGGTCTCCTGCCTTGTCTCTGAAGACAACCCCCACACAAAGATTATTCAAAATTCTCCTGAATTTTGTAATTTTTATAATTAAAAAAATAGTAGAGCTTTAATCCTTCTGAAGTTTATGTTCAATAATGGTGGAGAGGCAAAGGGTTCTTGCCTCCAGGAGAATGGCACAAGCTCTCAAGAATGTTCCTCTTCCTTCTTACCGTCTCAGATCACGTCTGGACACCTTTCTTGTCATTGATTTAACATCCTGAAGGCCAGTTCTTTCTCACTAGACTCTTTTTCAAAAATTTATTTGCTACTCTCAAAACTTTTCTCCAGGCTGGCCCGCGGCTCACTCGGGAGAGTGTGGTGCTGATAACACCAAAGCCATGGGTTCGGATCCCATATAGGGATGGCTGGTTAGCTCAATGGGTGAACGTGGTGCTGACAACACCAAGTCAAGGGTGAAAATCCCCTTATCAGTCATCTTTTGAAACAACAACAACAACAAATAGGGATGGCTGGTTAGCTCACTGGGTGAACGTGGTGCTGACAACACCAAGTCAAGGGTTAAAATCCCCTTATCAGTCATCTTTTGAAACAACAACAACAACAAAAAAAAAAACTTTTCTCCTTCTAAGGGATCATTATTTACAATCTCAGGTTTAGGAAAACACCAGCCACTGGTGTTCAGACTGGACTATATTACATTCACACATTAATTTGGAAGCTGCCAGTTTTAAAGTATTAAGTTTTTCCATTTAGGAAATTTGTATGCATCTTCATATATTAAGGTCTTGGTTATTTCTTTCAAATAGATTTTATGATTCTAACATAAGTTCTCTATCTTGCTAAATGTATTAATAAGCATTTGACAGTTTATTTTCATTATCAGATTTTTTTCATATTTCGTAACAGAAATGTTGCTAGAGAAAAGCCATTGATTCTTGCAATATGTCTTCTATCTCTATACTATGAAAGAAAAGTGACTAACTCTAATAGTTACCTAAGCAGTCTCCTGAGTTTCCAAGGTGTGAAATAACACCCCTATAAATAAAGACGATAGCCTTTTGCTCTCTAATGTTCACATGGCTTTGTCCTCCCATCCCACTGCATGGCTGTGACCACTAAGATAACGTGGAGCGAGAGAGGCCCGGCAAGCGCTCCTCACCACCCTGCTGGGACAGAAATGGCTGTAGCAGGTGATTGTTTACTTTGATGATTGCTGGTGATTTTTGGCAAATGGTCTTTAAAATGCTTTAATAGCTTCCTTCAATTCCAATTTTACTGTTTGTTTTTGTTTTATTTAGAATGAACAAATATCTGTATATAAAGATCTTCCTCAATATTCTTTTTGTTATTGATTGATTATAAAATAAATCATACCAATATAAGCAGTATAAAGTATACGTACAGTTTAAAAAGTATTAAACAAAAAAGAAAAATCAATGCAACCACTGCACGGGTTAAGAAATAAAACATTCAGGTGCCGTAGGAGTTGCCGTAGCCCTCTCCAATATCACTTCCACAAGGAAGTGACTTGTAAAACCACTGACTTCTTTCTTTACCAACTACATAGCTAAATAGCTCATTTTGGCTTGTTTTTTAAACTTATATTGATTATTTTCCTTTGTAATTGCTTCTTTCACTCCCAGTTATACTTATGAGATTCATCCTTGCTGATGCACGTAGGTCTTTAGCTTTCCACTGTATGAATTCTGTGGACCCACGTTTGAATTCTTGGCAGTTCAAGGATAAAATAAACATTGCTGAGCACAGAGCAAATGTCAGGAGCAGCACACCAGGAGTTTCTCCAGGCCTGTGCAGCTGAAGGAGAGCTGCCGCACCCCTCCCACTCTGCCACACAGTGCCAGCTGCCTGTACCACACTGTGCGTGTCCTCTCCAGTAACAGTATGGTAGGCTGTGGCTTTCACCTGCATTTCTCTGATCACTAGTGAGGTTAAGCATCTTTTTGTTTGCTTGTTGGCTATTAGGATTTCCTTTTATGAAACACCTATTTGAATCTTTGCCCATTTTTCTACTGGGCTTTCTCTTACCATGTTGGGGGACTTTTGAGCTACTTAAGTTTAAATTAATTAAAATAAACTAAAAATTCAGTATCTCAATCACAGTCGCCAGATTTCAAGGGCTCAATTGCCACACGTGGCTAGTGGCTGGTACAGCGGACAGTGCAGCTACAGAGAGCATGCCCTTACTGCAGCAAGTGCTACTAGACAGCACCACTCTGCATGTTCTGGGCACAAGCTCTTCTTCAGTTATTTGTATTACAACTGTTTTTTCTCATTCTATAGCTTATTTTTCAATCTCTTTATGGTAACTTTTGATAAAAAGAAGTTCTTAATTTTAATGTAGTCCAATTTATCATCCTTTCCTTATGGTTGCCACTTTTTGGTACCATTAGTGACTTAAGAAATCTTTCCCATCTCGAGATGACAAGGATTTTCCCATGAGATCTTCTCTATAGTTTTTGCCTTTCACATTTAGGCCTGCTACACCTGGAACTGATTTTTGTGTCCAATGTAGCATGCTTTACAAATTGAAAAGGAACTGTGCTAGCACCAGGGCCACCATGCACCTCTCCCCTAGCTCAAGCCCGCTTGTGTGTGTGCACCTGTGTCTAGGCTGGCATCCTGCCCCACTAGTCTAGCTGTGCACCCCTGCACTAAGCCACCCTGTCTTAGTGACAAGAGCTTTCTAATAGCTCTTCATATCCTAGTCAGGCAAATCCTCCCATCTCATTCTTTTTTGAGCTTATCTTGGATCCCTTGACCTTTTACAATTGGATATAAATTTTAGAAGTAGCTTGTTAAGTCCCACAAAAAAAATTTGTTGAAATGATAAATGTGCTGAATCTACAAATCAGTCTAACATGGGAAGAACTGACATCTTCACAATATTGACTCCAATCCCAGTAAGAAAATGTGCCAGGCTGTTCTATAATCATAAAAATAAAATAAATCTAATCTGGGAATGAGATCTATACTAAGCCAGAGCTATAAATGATAATCTACATCTTTAGATTTTATTACTTAATTTTAGACACATTATTTTTCCAGCCTTTAATAAAATATGAAACATATTCAATGTTTAAACTTGGTTTAATATTGTTTACCAATGTTAAACTCTAAAATAAACTTTTTAATCACGTTTTAGGAGACAACATAATTGTCACAAAGTGCCTGAGGTTACTGACCTTACCTTGAATAAGTGGTACGTAACGTGCAAGCAGCTTTGCCCTTTTCTTCTCATACCCTTTTTGAGTTATGTCGCCTAAAACAACAAAGGAAAAAGAGAATCAAATTTCTTCTAATGTTCCAAAATTTTTTAATTAAAAATTCATGATCAAAAACTGAAAGAACATTAATGTCCTTCAACTGGGTGATCATATAAACTATAATGGATCCATATAATGGAATACCAAAATGATACGCACAGCAACATGGATAGATCTCATATGCATGTTGCTGAGTAAAAGAAGCCAGACACAAAAGGCTAAATACTGAATTATTTCATGTATATGACATTCTGGAAAAGACAAAACTATAGGGTCAGAGACAGTGGTTGCCAGGGGCTAGGAGTGACAGAAGGACTGACTACAAAGGAGGACACAGAATTTTTGGGTGGTGAAGCTATTTTGTGGTGGTGGTTACATGACCGTACTCATTTGTCAAAAACCCATACAACTGTACACCAGAAATGGTGAATATTACTGTATGTAAATAATACTTCATTTAAGAATTGTGATTAGGGCCGGCCCGTGGCTCACTCGGTAGAGAGCGGTGCTGATAACACCAAGGCCACGGGTTCGGATCCTATATAGGGATGGCCGGTTTGCTCACTGGCTGAGCGTGGTGCTGACAACGCCAAGCCAAGCGTTGAGATCCCCTTACCGGTCATCTTTAAAAAAAAAAAAAAAAAAATTGTGATTAGCATCTCCTGGAAGCTTGTCAAAAATGCAGACTCTGGGGCTGGCCCGGTGGCACACTCGGTAGAGTGCGGCGCTTGGGAGCGCGGCGGCGCTCCCACCGAGGGTTTGGATCCCATATAGAGACTGGTCCGCTCACTGGTTGAGTGCGGTGCGGACACAACACCGAGGGTTGCGATCCCGTTGCCAGTCGCGGTACGGGCGCGACACCGAGGGTTGTGATCCCGTTACCGGTCACGAAAAAAGACAAAAAGGAAAAAAAAAATGCAGACTCTGAGGCCATACCCTAAACCGATAAATCTGAATCTGCATTTTACCAAGACCCTCAAGTGACTCCTGTGCAGGTTCAAGTTTTGAAAGTATTCAAGTAAGGGACCCATGAGACACAAGCCCTCCCAGGCTAAGGGGTGTCCTGGATGAAGACTGAAGCAAAAGGACTGCTTTCCAACAAATCACCTTTTTAAAAAAACAGCCTAAAAACAAATTAAACCACTTAGGAATGAGGGAGAAAATGCATCTTCTTGGAAACATTTTCTAATCTAGGCACACTATTTGGCTTCCTACACAGAACTGGAAGTGTTAAGAGTGGATCTGTGATGTTTTAAAGGCTTTATTTAGACCAGAAATATACATTATAACAATTTTCACTACTAGTTTGTTCTTTGGGTGAATGAACAATCTTCCATAGAGAGTTTCTGGTGTTTTGTAAGCCACTCTTGTCCCCCCTCCCACCCCCAACAAATAAGCAAAGCGGTTAAGCTGCCAAGAATCAGAAGATACAGGCTGCTATCATTTATGGAGTGCTTAACGAAGTATTTCCTTTTGATGAATTCTTGGATTTACTGTGTGAGAATACTGACACCTTAGAACATCTGACATCTAAGTTAAGGCTCACTGGATGCCTCTGGGTGGGCTTTAATATCCCATCCTCCAGAAGAATAGCCTGGGGCCAGGGAAGCCAGCTGCTCTGAGTCTAGCCTGGCAACCACAAAGCCCCTGCCCTCTGCACAGGGCCTCTGCTTTGACAGCAGCTCATTCAGTCAGGGTGCTCCCTACCAAGCCTTTCCCGTTTATCCTTCCTTTAATTATTCTCTCTTCCCCACTGTGTTATTCTGCCTCTACCACCAGCACTATGATACTGCATTTAGTGTCTTTCCATTTGAATATGCTCTGCAGAGTGCATAATGCTTTGCATCCATGTACTTTTACCAGACCTGAATGGCACTGTATTATAAATTCCACTGTCTCCTGTGTACTTCATTAAGCACTCCGTTTTTACACCAACCATCCTCAGTGCAATGAGCACACCACTGCTCTGACTCCGGTGCCCCCGGGGGTGCTTTGTCCTTCTTTCACCCCTCAGTGGACACCAGACCCCAAGCCAGCCCACTCCCAACGCCACTTGGAAGCATATCACCCTTGTCTTACCCACTCAATGAACACTCACAGACCCAGTGCAGCCTGCCGCCCCACCAGCACACTCACTGTGGCAGTGACTTTCCTCGCTAGGTCCAGGGATGACCACACAAATGCTCTTGTTAAATCTCAACTTGTGTGCAACTTAAAGGACACATTTTTTAATGAATCATCTAATAAAAGATTATGTTTCCTCTGGAATATATGAAAATACGTGACAAATCTAAATGAAAAGTAAATATTGCTACACTAAATTAAAACTGAGAAACCCCTATGGAAAAGCAGAGCAGTCTATTTTCCAGAATATGTGAAAATTAAGTATTCATTTCTTAGAAACAGTCCTTATATTCCCGTTTCAAATGAATGTTACAATGGTGAAGGCACCCAAAAAGCATTGAGAAATGAAACCACTAACTCCCTGTCTGATGCTTATGATATCCCAAAAGCTGACTCATTTTTTTTCTTTACTGAAACAACTGAACATAACCAGCTATTTCATTTTCATGTGTAACCACTTACCATATTTTTATGTAGCCAACTTAACAGACACTAAGCCCACATGACATCAAATGCCAAGCTTCCAACCACACAGAGAGCAAGGCAGAATTCCAAAATGGAATCCAGACACAAAGCTAGTAAGCAAGTAGAGAAGGGACTCAAATCCTAAGTTTTCTGACCCCAGCTTCAGTACTCTCTCGGAGAACAATGAAACATAAAGCCTAAGAAGACAAACATCAGAGCCAAGCTCCCCAAGCCACTGCACAGAATGGGTGTAGCCCCGACCCAACGGCTGGAGGGAACCTTAGGTAGAGCTCTCCTCCAGCTGAGCATCCAGCCACCTGCAGGACTTTGGAAAAATGCCTAGGCCCATCCTCAGGACACACTTCTCCGGTGGCCCATGGGCTGGCAGCTGTTCTTCAAAGCCCTGCAGGTAGGGTACAATCCATAGCTCTGGCTGACACCCATTGCCACAGAATGATTGCATTTAGGATTACAGGTGCTAAACCTCAAGTAATATCATCAACAGCCTGACTCAGCAACACAGTTTCTAAAAACCCATTCTCAAAAGCACTCAGCAAGGATGGGTAGTGCATACTATATGTGACAGCAAATGATGGGAGACAACCTAACTGCCCGTCAAGTTCACTTTACCTTTTAGAATTTTCTTTTCAACAAAATAATTTTTTAAATAATTTATTTTTTACAATATCTTGTTCTTTTCATTAAATGTTTTCTTTGCAGGCCTAAAATAAAAAAAGAAAAGAAAAAACAAAAACAAAACGAGTCCCTTTCAGGCAAATATTAAATACATAAAATATTGAAAATATCTAAAACTACTGATTTGAATACAAAATCTCTGCATTTGCAATTTATTTCTTGCGTTTATAAAGTTAACACCTATAAAGTTTGTAATATCAAGTACTTAAAATACAATTATTTCCTACAAAAGATATTAAACTAAAAACCGAGTAACATAGAAAATATACTATTAATAATATCATAACAAAGAATCAGATCTAGATCAAGCTTTCCAACACTCAAAGCAAAAGGAAAAACATAATGTTATTGTATATTTGATATAAAGAAATACACGTTTTTATTGTTGTTATTGTAATTTTCATAAAAACAAGATTTCACTGGCACAAAAAAAAAAAAAGAAGTAAATATGCTGCCACACATCTTTACTATAGAACACTGCCAGCTGTAAAAAAAAAATACCCTGGTATTTGAGGGGTCTGAGGGTGGGTATCACTTGCATGGATTCATGATATCCTACTGAGTAAAAGCAACAAGATGAAAAACTATCTATCGATCTATCTATCTATCTATACACACACATACAGGAAGATCCTGTTCTGGTAAAAGTAAATAAATAAAATGATACATTCAGTACTTATATGTAGATATATTTGTGTATGCACAGAAAATATCTGGAGGAATGCACAACAAATTCTTAATAGTGGTCCCCATGGGGAGTAATTTATTCATCTATTTGCCTTTGGATAGGGTGCAAGACAGATTTCATTTTTTATTTCACACACTTTGAACTCTTCAAACTTTTTATCACAATAATCACATAAACATTTGTAAGAATGTATGGAAGATGATTTTGACAATGTGGTATGGTTACATAAGATGTTATTGAGAGAAACTAGATGAATTTTTTTTTTTCCTTTTTGTCTTTTTTACTGACCGGTAACGGGATCGCAACCCTCGGTGTCGCGCCCATACCGGGGACTGGCAACGGGATCGCAACCACATGGGATCCGAACCCTCAGCGGGAGCGCCACCGTGCTCCCAAGCGGCACACTCTCCAGTGCGCCACCGGGCCGGCCCAAAACTAGATGAATTCTATGTAGTATTTTGTAACTTCTTATGAATCTAAAATTATTTCAAAGTAAAACATTTAAAAATATGAGAGAGACTGTGCAGAATTGGTGTTGTTTCTTTTTCAAATGTTTGATAAAATTTGCCAGCAAAACCATATGGGCTCACAGATTTATTTTCCAGGATGTTTTCAAACTATGAATTTAATTCATTTAATAGTTATACAACTATTCAGGTTATGGCTTTATTATGGATGAGTTTCAGTGGTTTTCAAGGAATTGTTCCTATTTCATCCAAGTTGTTGAAAGTTAAGTCGTGGACAGAGTTGTTCATAGTATTCCCTATCATCCTTTTCAAATCTGTGGGGTCTAGAGAAATAAGGCCTCTTTCAATTCCTGATTTTGGTAACTGTGTCTTTTGTGTCTATGGTAATTTGTATTTTTTGTCAATCTTTTTAGAAGTTTATCAATTTTGTTATCTTTTCAAAGAATCGGATTTTGATTCCATTGATTTTTTTTCTATTGTTTTTCTGTTTTCAATTTAATTGATTTCTGCACTTATCCTTTTCCTTCTAGCAGGGAAGCACGAAGTCAAACCATGATGAGATAACACTCACTACACACCTATTAGAATGGCTAAAATAAAAAATACTGACAATATCTAGTGCTGAGGATTGTTGAGCAATAGAAACTCTCATATATTGCTGATGGGCATGCAAAACGATACAACCACTCTGGAAAACAGTTTGGAAGTTTTTTATACAGTTAAACATACACTCACCAGATGACCCAGCAACTCCAGTCATGATTATCTACCCTGGAGAAATAAAAACTTATGTTCACATAAAAACCTATACACAAACATTTACAGCAGATTTATTCATAATCACCAAGAATTGGGGACAGCTCAGATATCAAGTGAATGGATATACAGACTGTGGTATAACCACACCACGGAAAACTACTCGACAATAAAAAGAAATGGACTACTGATACATGCAAAAACGTGTATGAGTCTCAAAGACATTACACTGCGTGAAAGAAGCCATCCTCAAAAAGTTACATACTATATGCCTGTACTTATATGACATCCTTGAAAAGACAAAACCATAAGGATAGAGAACAGATCCACAGTTGCCAGATTTAGGAGCTGGGAAGAAAGATGACTGCAAAGAGATGGCATGAGGAATGTTTTGCGGGATGGTGCAGTTCTGTATCCTGATTATGGCAGCAGTCACAAGAATCTATACATGTGTTAAAATTCATAGATCTGTACATCAAAAGAAAAAAATCTATTTGATTGTAAGATAACTTAAAAAATGAAATTAAAAGTATGTATGTATCAGAGGAGGAGCTGTGGAGGTGGAGGTGATCAACAGGGGAGAGCAGCCCTCGGGAGGGGCAATGGAGGCACAGATAGCAAGATAGTGAGGTGGGCGCTTCTCAGGCACTTCCGAGTAAGGTAGGCAAACAGAGCAGTCACTTGTTGCAAATCAGCCCCCCAGTCTGAAAGAAGTGTCTGACAAGGAAGTACTTCAGGCAGTCAGCAGCTGGGTGACCCCAACATGGACCAAGAGTGGCCAAGGAAGGAGCAGCCCCACAGGGCTGGAACAGGAACCCCAGAGGCCCAGGCAGAATCCAGCCCACTGCAGTCTGCCTTTGAGCAGATCACCATGACCACCTCCACGACGGGCACAAGCCAGAGATCAGATGCTCACCAGAAATCTGGGACCCAAGTGAGCTGGACAGAGCTACCAGTGTTCATTCCCTCACTTCATTCCCAATGAAGAGGTCCAAGAGTACAATGGGTCCCAGTATGGGTCACACAAGCCCACCCAGGTCCCCAAGGAAAGCCTCGGGGCCACAGCAGCTGTGCATGTCCCCAACCGCTGCTGGACTGGACGGGTCCTGCTGGAGGTGCTTGGAAAGAAGAGGAAGGGAGGCAATAAAAGAGGATGGAGGGTCACACAGGGACCCACAGGGACCCACACCTGACCACTGTCAAACTTCAAGACAGAGCACCACAAAGAAAAGCAGCAGGGCACAAGCCTGTGGTGCAGAATAAAAGGTAAAGAAAAATCTGTGAAGATTAGTATTTTGCAGGGTGGCACCATTCGCAGGTAATGGTGATTCTTGTACTTAACATAAGCAGGTGGAAATTTCACTTTCCAAGTCTTAAAATTTCCAAACACAAGGGTCTTAAATACACAAATCTAATACATAAAAGCACGACACACCTGACTGCAGAAAGTTAAGTTATTCATGCTTTACACTGAAGAATGTACAGTAGGGTTTGAATGTCTATTGTCTCATTCATTT
The DNA here is from genome assembly GCF_000696425.1 of Galeopterus variegatus. Lineage (NCBI taxonomy): Eukaryota > Metazoa > Chordata > Mammalia > Dermoptera > Cynocephalidae > Galeopterus > Galeopterus variegatus. The sequence continues at coordinate 83,660 of NW_007733477.1, read as the reverse complement.
GTGATTAAAAGTAGACTTTCTAAATGTTAATAAATATTTTCTTTTACCTCAAAGTTTTTAACAAAATATGGAAAATATGTTCATTAACCTGAATACACACACACACAGAGAAATTCCATATATAACAATGGCAGAATTAGGAGGCTCAAATGAACTCTCCCGATGGAAACAGCTAAGAAGACTGCATAAATTTCTTTAATCTGAAGACATTACCAAACTAACAAAGAAGTGTAATCTGAAGACATTACCAAACTAACAAATAAGTGAAGAAATGGGGGCCAGTTTTCCCCTAGAAAGGTCTGCCAAGTCTAAAAGTAACAACAAAGTAGCTGAGCTGAGGGGAATTCTGACAGATTCGTGGAGCTGGTAGCTCACCAAGGAGGAGGGGCCTGGAAAGCAGTCACACTGTTTGCTGAAACTCCTCGGTATGAACTGAAAACAGAGCATCCCTCACAGGAACTGGAGCCAGTTTCAAATCACTTTCTCCATAAGTAGATTGAGGTGATTTTGGATTGCATATGGCCCAGCCCATCCACCTGCCAGAAGCAAAAGAAAACCCCTAATGGAGGCACACAGCACCACATAGGGTCACAAATCATTACCATATATACAATGTCTGGCACTTGATCAGAAATAACTAGGCTTATAGGACAGCAAGAAGCTATGACTAAAAACCATGAGAAACAATAATAGAAAGATACACATAATGGAACTTTAAAGTAGAATTGTGAGTAAAAAAAAAAATTCTAGAACTGAAAAATACTGTATCTCGAATCCAAGAATAAATTTAATGAAAGGTGTGCAGGACCGCTACCCAAAAGCTAAAAACATTACTCAGATAAATTAAAGAAGACCTAAACAAATGAAGACTCAATTCTATAGAGATGTAATTTCTCTCTAAATGAATGCTGAGTGAGTCTGAGTCCAATCAAAATTCTTGCAGGTTTTTTGCATGGAAACTGACGTTTTAAGCTACACTGCAGAATGGAATAGGTGCTAAAACAGACATGTCGAGCAACAGCAGAAATCAGTTCAGAGCCATGGGTGAGAGAAGGACTCTTCCAGAAATGTTCTGGGTCAACTGAATAGCCACACAGAATAGAAATGAAATGACTCTTCTCTCACACCATGCACAAAATTCAATTCCATGTGGATTATGCATCTGAAAGTGAAAGATAAAACAACACAGCTTCTAAAAAATAATACAGGCGAATATCTTCATGACCATGAGGTAGGGAAAGATCTCTTAAATACGACTCAAAGAGCACTAACCATAAAGGAAAAGACAAAAATACTTCAGGCCTCTGATATAATTCACAATCTAAGAGGTAATAAAGAATAATGAATAAAAATACTTTCTCCTCTAAGAATGTCACAGACCTTAAGGTGGGTGGATTAGTTTCCTGTGATTGCTATAACAAATTACCATGAACTTGGTGGCTTACAACAAGAGCAATTTATTCTCTCACAGTTCTGAGAGAATAAAAGCCAGAGTCCAAAAAGTAGTTTCAGTTAGCCAAAATCAAGGTGACAGCAGGTTTACACTCCCTCCAAAGCTCTAGAATCCCCTCCTTGACTCTTCCAGCTTCTGGTGTCTGCCAATATTCTTTGACTTGTGGCCACGACACTTCAGTCTCTGCTTTGGTGCTAACAGCCTCCTCCCTCTTCTCTGTGTGTCTAATCTCCCTCTGCCTCTCTCTTCTAAAGATACTTGTGATAGCATTTAGGGTACTCAGAAAAACCAGGATAATTCTTCTCATTCTGATCCTTAATTTAATCATACCTGCAAAGACTCTTTTTGCAAATAAGGTATCATTCACTCACAGGTTCCTGGGATTAGGATCTGGTATCTTTGGGGCCACTACTGAACATACAATATTAGGCAACCATTATATATACATACATATAAATCTTTTTTTTTTTTTTTTTTTTGTCTTTTTCCGTGTCCGGCATCGGATCGCAACCCTCAGTGTCGCCCCCGTACCGGACCGGGACCGGCAACAGGATCGCAACCCTCAGTGTTGCTCCCGCGCCTCGCTCAGCCAGTGAGCGGGAACGGGTCTGTATGTGGGATCCGAACCCTCGGGAGAAGACCTAAACAAATGAAGACTCAATTCTATAGAGATGTAATTTCTCTCTAAATGAATGCTGAGTGAGTCTGAGTCCAATCAAAATTCTTGCAGGTTTTTTGCATGGAAACTGACGTTTTAAGCTACACTGCAGAATGGAATAGGTGCTAAAACAGACATGTCGAGCAACAGCAGAAATCAGTTCAGAGCCATGGGTGAGAGAAGGACTCTTCCAGAAATGTTCTGGGTCAACTGAATAGCCACACAGAATAGAAATGAAATGACTCTTCTCTCACACCATGCACAGCGCCGCCGCGCTTCCCAAGCGGCGCACTATCCAGTGCGCCACCGGGCCGGCCCATACATATAAATCTTTAATCTTCTATGCCATTAAGAAGAAAAGCATGTGCTTCCTTGACTTAGCTTGGAAAGGGTAAACCTCTCTAGGTCAATGTTGCCAGGTTTACCCTAACCAAATGGCTACACAGAGAAATTAAATGATCGTTTTTATATGTCCATGGTCTAGCAGGGGCATTACAGAGTAACGGTGATGTTACGGCCAGAATATGCCGTTACTGAGATTCATCCCACACCTGCCTTGACCCACCTTGGATCTGCTCCCTCCAATATCGAGCCCACTTTGACTCCTACACTTCCTGCCAACTCCTGGCACTGGGGCCTGGCCTGTCTGATGGCTACTCCATCTCCCTCTTTTCCCTGAGCTCTTCTTCCCCCTGGTCTACAGCCCAGCGCCTCCCCTAGGCACTCTCCTCCAGGTGGGCTGGGAGTGATGCTGGTACCAACTCTGCAGATTGCTCATCCTCCATATACACTTGGGAGAAAAAAATTAATACAACATGGTATAATTATATAAGACAATACCACATACAGTTAGTTAGAATGAGCCACAGCTACAGGTATTAACATAATTGTCATAATTTTAAAAACATAATATTGAGATAAAAAGATTCAGAAGAATCTTTTTCATAGAGTAGATCACTTACATAGAGTTTTTAAGCATGAAAAACAGCACTACAGATTGTTAAAGATATATGGAAATGCAACAAAATGATAAAATACCAAATTCAGGGGAGAAGTTTGGGGAATGGGAGATGGGCTCAGAGAGTGAGTGGGGTTTCAACTCTCTATAATGGTCCTCTGAAAAAAGATATGAGGATAATGTAGCAAAATTTTAATTTTTCAAAAAGTTGGGTGGTGGGTAAATGGGTGTATTATGATTCTCACAGATTTTCTGTATTTTTGAAATATTTCACAATTAGAGAAAACATTAAATAAGAAGCAGTCGTTCACATTCAACAGTTTCTAACTATTAAAAGACGTTCAAACTGAAGCCTGTGGTCAGCTAGGACCGAAGAGTACATGCTCTACATGAATGTCTGCCATATTTTCTACAGAACTCATGAGCTCATTTAAATTACCCCATTTAACTAAAGTAAGACCCTGAACGTGCATTCAGGACATACTGGTAGATAACAATATCACAGAGAAGGGTAATGAGGATCTTCCATAAAACTATGGCTCTTGGTTAACAAGTCTGTATTATATAAATATGTAAACAGATAATAAACCTTTTAAAATAGCAAACATTTAGTGGAAGAATACCCTTAACCATCACTTGGTGAGCTAAAGCCACACTATGGTACAATTCTTATTGGACACTCATGATTAGAACTGACCACTGCTCTACAACTGGGAGGAGAACTTAAATATCATCTACTCCAGTGTTTTCCCAACTTTTCAGCTGCACACCTTCCATTCAAATGAAGTCTTGGGAGGAATATAAGCGAAAAAGCTGCTCTGGCTGAGACCATCTGCTTCCCCTTTCCCCACATAGCTGGTGTCGTCTCCTAAGGGAATGTTCGGCAGACTCTGGAAACCCGGTGAGACCTACATCCTCTCCTCAGCACCGCCTCCCACTCCTGCCCCTCCCAACTCAGCTCAAAGGACGCATGGTCCATCTGTTCCTGATCTGCCCTACTCTTGTACTCCCTAATCTGAGAGTTCTCACTGTTCTAATCTACCATTCTCACTTCCCAGAATCCAGACTACTGTAAATTTTTCAACTTTTAAAACCTCTTCAACCATTTCCATGAGATTTGGAAAAGAACAGTCATCTTTCTTTACCTGATGGTTGGTCATAAATATCAATCCCCAAAATCCTCCACTCTCACAAACATTCCTTTTTCTTGAAACCCTCTCCTGCCTTGGCACAGATGCCACACTCCTATTCTACGCCCTCCTGTGGACACCTTCCTCATTCAGTCTTCCCTGTAGACTCTCTCCCCTGCCTTTCCCTTATGGGTTTGGGTTCCTCGGGGTTTTATCCTAGACCCTCTTTGCATTATTCAGTTCTCCCTACAGGGCAATCATATCCACTTCAATTATTATTAATGTGCTGATGACACCCAAATTTCTACCTCTAGCCTAGCCCTTTCTAGAAGCTCCAGACTCACCTGCCCAAATGCCCCTTGGATACTGCCACTCAGCCCTCCCTGAACACCCCAAACTCTCTGGGTTCCATATCTTTGTGGGCAGCACCACTATCTCCCAGTCATTCGTTTTGGAAACTCCAGAGTCACCCTGGACCCTCCTCCTTCCAAATCCACTTCTTCGTACAGAAGCTGGTTCTGTTCTGGCTGTTCTCTCCTCCTACTAGCTCAGCCCTGTCCAGGCCAGCACAATATCTTGCCCTGGACGACTACAAATAGGTTCTTTATAGGAATATTTAGATAGGAGTGGACAAGATAGGAATATTTTAATTGCTGCTTAATACCTCTTTTTTAAAAAAGGAACTGCTTGCTCTATCACTTAATAAAGCATCAAAGAAAAACCACCACCATAGCCTTTTTAAAAATTCCATCTCCAGAACAGAAGCCATTCATTTCTTGTGTGAAAAAGGGAAGGGAGAACCTCAGATATATTACTCTAAGTGATTATTTATTAATAAATAGTAGAGGTAGGGCTGAGCCCGTGGCGCACTCAGGAGAGTGCAGTGCTGGGAGTGCAGCAGTGCTCCCACCGCGGGTTCGGATCCTATACAGGGATGGATGACTGGTGCGCTCACAGCACTCACTGGCTGAGCGCGGTGCAGCCGGTCTCAAAAAGGACAAAAAAATAAATAAATAAAATAAAATAAAAATAAATAGTAGAGGTAACAATTATTTTTAAGGGCCAGCCCGTGGCTCACTTGGGAGAGTGTGATGCTGAAAACATCAAGGCCACGGGTTCAGATCCCTATTAAGGATGGCCAGTTAGCTCACTGGGTGAGCGTGGTGCTGACAACACTGAGTCAAGGGTTAAGATCCCCTTACCAGTCATCTTTAAAAAAAAAAATTACTTTTAAGTACTGTGTCTTTACTGACTAGTTTTTCTTTGCCAAGTAGTTTAAGGGTACTTTTAAAAAGCTCATGGAAAGATTCATATCATCTTTTAATTCTATTTTTCCACAAACTTTTTGAAACACCCTGGTATATAATTTCCTAATCTTTTTAATAGAGAAGAACAATAGTAGCAATGCTGGATAACTTAAGGGTATAAAGACTGAACCACAAGGATTATGTTAGTCCTACCCAGAAGCAAGCTCACTGCAAACAAAATGTTACAGCAAGAATTAGTTTTAAAATATTTATTGGGATGTTGATAATGGGAGCGGCTATACACGTGTGGAGGCAGGGGGCATAGGAGGTATCTCTGTACCTTTCTCTCAATTTTGCTGTCAACCTAAAACTACTCTAAAAAATTGCCCTTGGGCCGAGCCCGTGGCGCACTTGGGAGAGTGCAGCGCTGGGAGCGTAGCAGTGCTCCCGCCGCAGGTTCGGATCCTATATAGGGATGACCGGTGCGCTCACAGCGCTCACTGGCTGAGCGTGGTGCAGCCGGTCTCAAAAAAAAAAAAAAAAAAAAAAATTGCCCTTAAAAATAAAAGTAAATAATAATAAAAAAAAAAGATTTACCAGCAAGATAAAGTTTTCCCTTTAACTTTACTCTACTTTATTTCCACCATTTCTTCAGCTATAGCAGAGTGACCACTTTGTATAAATTCATTTTTATATTAAATAAATGTATCCCACATCAGACAAAAGAATACATTAAAAGATTAAATAAAGGGCCGGCCCGGTGGCGCACTGGAGAGCGCGCCGCTTGGGAGCGCGGCGGCGCGCTCCCGCCGAGGGTTCAGATCCCATGTGGAGACCGGTTCCCGCTCACTGGCTGAGCGCGGTACCGGCGCAACACCAAGGGTTGCGATCCCGCTGCTGGTCCCCAGTACGGGCGCGACACCGAGGGTTGCGATCCCGTTACCAGTCAGTAAAAAAGACAAAAAGGAAAAAAAAAAAAGATTAAATAAATATGTCTTCAAAAATAAAACTATAGCTCTTTAGTTCCAACTTTATCTTTAATTTTCAAAAGATAGAATACTTATCCTGGCCCCTGCTCTGCCCCTGATGACAAGAGAAGAGTCACAGCAGCAAGAGTTTACTAATGCTCACTGAGAACACATTACATGAAAGGTAGGTGCCAGGCATCAGGCATGGGAGTGATTCCACTCTCCCATGCTCATGTCTCATGAGGACACTTCATCAGGCAAAGACTCTTCACTCTAGCAGATCAGTGCCCCCACCCCTGAATCTCTTTTCAAACTTCTAAGTCCAAGATGTATATTCACTGCACTTTGTGAGATTAAAGGTCAAAGGACAGAAGGGAAGTAAATGACTGATTAGAGGATGGCCTCAAAGTGCACAACCCTGACCCACAAATACCCCACACACCTTTGCTGAGAGCCTGCCCTGGGGAGAAGGGCAGGTGCTCTTCCTAAAGAAGGGTGGCCTCGAGACAGCACATTCCTTCCTCCCTGCCAACAAGTGGGAGGGAGTTGGTGTATCCTTGCCAAGGGGAGAGGAAAGGAAGGCAGGTTGGGCAGGAAAAGTCTTAGATTGTGGGCAACCCTAAGAAAGTTTTGGTCAGGCCAGTGAGGAGTCCTTAAGCCAAAGTCCCCATCAGGATTCCCAGAAATGAGCCTTTGTATTCCTGCTATAGGAAGCGTAGCCTCAGCTTGAAAGTGATATGGACCCAAAGTGTAGGAGCTGAGGCCATCAGTGGATCCTACCCTCACAGGGCCTGGAACAACCTGCTGGATTCCATGTCAGTTCTTGAGCTCCACACCAGCAGGACTTCTCCAGCTCAGCCTGGACTCCTGGAAGAGGACAAGAGCAGCAGCACACTCATCTCAGCTAAATTTTTTTTTTCCTAGTAGCTTAGAGCAACATCCTGGTTCAATTGCTCCCTGAGATACAGGTCTACTCTGCTGATAGCTTCACTGAATCTAAAAAACTGTTACAAAAAATCTAAGTATTTAACCACTTACACTTATCTGAAACTGAGAATAAGCACCATGTAAAATTTCACTCTTTTATTGATTCAAAAAACATTCATTAAAATGCCTAAAAAGTGCAAGGTGCTGGGGACACAAAGATGAACAGATCAAAACTTCCTCTTGTGTTTCCTGTGAAACGGCAGAGAAAAGACAAGCAAACAAAGTCATGTACCCATAACAATGTTTTGGTCAATAACAGACCGCATATATCACAATGGTCCTACAAGATTATAATGAAGATGAAAAATTCCTGTTGCCTATTGATGTTATAGTCATCTTAATGTTCTAGCACAAGGCATTACCTTCTTTTCTCTATTTAGATATGATTAGATGCACAAATACTTACCATTATGTTGCAACTACCTACAGTATTCAGTACAGTAACATGCTGTGCAGGTTTGTGCCTAGGAGCAATAAGCTATATATACAATGTAGCCTAAGTATGTAGTAGGCTATACCATCTAGGTTTGTGGAAGCACACTCTATGATGTTCGCACAAAATTGCCTACTGATGCATTTCTCAGAACATATTCCTGTTGTTAAGCAAGCATGATTGTAATTACAATATTGTGATAAATTCTACAAGAGTGATACAGTGAGTTTTAAAGGGACACAGAGCAGCAGGCACTTAACTCTGCAGAATGGGGGGATATTAGCAGAAGGCAGAGCTTCAACAAGAAAGTGATGCTTAAACCTAAGTTGTAAAAGAAAGGCAGGCATTGAACATGTAGAGAACAGTTGGCAATGAAGCTTGTATAAACGTTTAGGATATTGAAATTGAAATCATGGTACTGATATATATATTTTTTAAATTGAGGTATGATTGACCTACAAAAACTTTAGATATTTAACGTATACGTCTTGATGAGTTTGAAGGTAAGTGTACACCCATGAATCCATCACCATAGACAATGCAATAAGCATAACCACCACCTCTAAACGTCTCCTCTCTCCCTTTTTTTTGGGTGTGATAAAAACATTTAACATACGATCTACTCTCTTCCCGGAGGTGGGAAGGGAGATGGTTTAGCAAGAAACTGGTAAAGGGCCACAAAATATGATTACATTGTGCAATGTTGAATATACTAATTATCCTGATTTGAGCATCATATATATCGCACACATGTATTGATATTCAACTATATCCCATAGATACATACAATCATGTTTCAATTAAAAAAAAAGAAAAAAAATCTACTCAATAAATTTTTAAGTATACAATAGAGCATTGTTAATTATATGCACTACACTATACAGAAGATCTCTAGGAGTTACTCATCCTGCATAACTGAAACGATTTATCCTTTGACCAACACCTACCAGATTCTCCCTCTCCCAGCCCCTGGTAACCACCATTCTGTTCTCTGCTTCTATGTGTTTGACTATTTGAGATTCCTGATATAAGTGGGATCATGTAGTACTTGTTCTGGTACTAAACTGTCTTTAAGACATATAGATCAAAATTCTGTAAAGAGACAATCACACAGGGATGATTTGCTATGAAAAGAAAAAAAATTCTAAAGGAAGTATTCCTGAATCTTGAATAATAAATTTTGCTAAAATGGTATATACAAGCAACTAGTCAGAAAGCATAATTTCTAAAGATTTTTCAAACATGTTTTATAAATTGAAACACCTGATTGTTCTTACTTATATAAACAGAAATCTTTATTATACCAGGCAATGGCTAAGAAATATTACAAAAAAAAAAAAAAGAAATGCACAATGACATCTTGGTATTTCACTAAAAGTTCTGTGACAGTTGCATGAACCAGCAGTTCTGAAATACTTTGGACTCAGGATCCCTCAACATGCTTAAAAATTATTGAGGACCCAAAGAGCTTTTGTTTACATGGGCTATATCAACCATATTAAAAATTAAAACTGTGAAAGTTTTTAAACACTTAACTAATTTAAAACTTTTTATAATAAACCTACTAGATGTTAACATAAATAAAATTTTTATAAAAAATAAATTCTAAAAACAAAAAGATTGAGTGAGGAGAGGTATTGTTTTACATTTTTGCAAGTCTCCTTAATGGCTAGCTTCATAGAAGACAGTGGATTCTCATATCTGCTTCAGCATTCCATCTGTTGCAATATGTGGTTTTGATGAAGCAAATCCAGCCTCACAGAGACACGTAGTTGGAAAAGGGGGCAGTATTTCCGCAGCCTTTTCATATCTTGCGGACATTCTTCTTTGATACTACACTAAAACTAGGCAAGTGGTTGTTTCTTAAAAATAACTACAATGTAGAATCTAAACACCTTATCAATAAACTTTTCGTACAGTTACATTCAAATGCATTAGACTGTCTTTTGAATGGATCTATATCATCCACGCACAATTTTGTAACATGGTACATTGGTCATTTGGAAAATACTGATTTATACTGAATTATGCAGATCTCCCAGTACATTTCATTACATAATCAAAAACACATATTCATTAATATTACCACCAATCTCATCAAAAGTCTTTGAGAACTAGGAAACTGTCAAGCTCATGGTAGCAGATAAAGGTTTTCCAAAATTTTAATTTTTACTTGAAAGCACAAATATTATCATTGGCCACAAATTGTCAGTTACTTTTCAGAAAATATCCACCAAATACCTAAGTCTGAATAACTGCAGTTTGTCTACCAACCACTTTTTCAAGTAAAAATGGCGTTTCACAACAAAAGTGGCTAGTTCACTTTATAACTCAAACTGTACAATTTCTGTTCCTCAAAATAGGCACTGTCCCTCTTTGCACAGCAGAAACACTTTATGTGTACTTCCCATTTCCTCACATAGATTATTAAAAAGATAAGAATTCAAGTAACAGATTTTTAAAAATTAATTTTCACTGCTTTATCAGGGTATGTTTACATGAAAGCAGCACTTTTTTACTGCAAGTGGGGTGGTGGTGAATAATACAATGACTATTAGTACCATTTGGAGTCCCTGCCTCGATTCATGCTAATGTGGCAGCAGTTTTCCTTACCATTGCTCTTGGACCATCAGTAGAAATGCCAACACAGTGAAAACAGAAATGGCATCTTAGTATTATTATTAAAACAGTCTTCCCTCATAGTCTCAGAAAAAAATTCAGGAACCCTTAGAAGTCTGTGAACCATGGTTTGTGACCACTGTGCAAGGCCTTATGATCGATGGAAAAACAGAACTAAACCTGACCTCTGACAGCTGAAACATTACCTAGCACCCAGTAGGCATTCAATAATTACTGAATGAATGAATATATATAAATAACAAATGCAAAACCAAAAAGTAGCAAGAACTCCAAAGGAAGAGCAATGGGAGTTCTAAGAAAGCCATATCAGAGATGACCAGGAAAGGCTCAAAATAAGAGGGTGCTATGGTTTGGGGTGCTTTGTACCCCAAAGTTAATGTGTTGGAAACTTAATCCCCAATGCAACAGCGCTGAGAGGTTTGAACCTTTAAGAAGAGATTTAGTCATGAGGGATCTGCCTTCATAATGGATTAATGCCATTATCACAGGAGTGGGTTAGTTCATCACAATAGTGGGCTCACAATAAAAGGACAAGTGCAACCCCTTCCTCTCTCTCCCTCTCCAGAGCATGCATGTTCTTTCTCTATCACCTTCCACCATAAGATGACATAGCAAAAAGGCCCTTATCAGATGTCAGCACCATGATATTGGACTTCCCAGCCTCTGGAACTGTGAGAAATAAACTTTTCTCTATAAATTACCCAGTCTGTGGTATTCAGTTATGGCAATGCAAAATGGACTAAAACAGAGGGCATTTGGGCTGGGCCCTGACAGATGAGCAGAATTTGGACATGAGAACGTTTACATACCAGAAAATAGGATGCACAACAAATGTTTACCAACATAAAGGCAACGGCAGGCTGTTTTGAAAACTAAGAATTATATCACAGATTTTAGAAATTAAAGAAAGTTAAATAGGAAAAAATTTTTGCTAAAGCAGTCCCTTCCAGTATGGACAGTCCCCAACTTACAATGGTTTGACTTATGATTTTTTGATTTTACAACTGTGAGAAAGCAATATGCACTCAACAGAAACCATACTTTGAGTACCTGTACAACTATTTTGTTTTTCATTTTCAGTACATTATTCAATAAATTATATGAGATATGCAACACTTTATTATAAATAGGTTTTATGTTAGATGATGTCAGCCAACTGTAATAAGCTAAAGTAAGTGTTCTGAGCACATCTAAGGTAGGCTACATTAAGCTAAGCTATGATGTTCAGTAGGTTACATGTATTAAATGCAATTTCAACTTATTGAAATTTTCAATATATAATGGGTTTATCAAGATGTAAACCCATCATAAGTCTAGCTTTTCCCCCTTTTCATTTGACTCCATCCAGGTTGGAGTCCCCGCATTATCAGAATGCAGGAAAACAAGAAAAAGACTAAAGTTAAAGCTATGGAATAGACCTATCAGCCAGAATAAAGTAATAGGAGCGGGACAAATGTAGCCTATTGTGTAGGAATTTCCTCTTTAACCCACTGCAGACCATTAAAACAAAGAACAAACCTTACACCATTGTTTATGTTTTTAAAGCAGTTCAGCAGCAATAGCTACAAGATACTGTACGGCATTGGTGTGCCAAAATCAGCTGTGAGATATGTCCAAAGTAATTTGTTACAATAATAGGTAAGGCACAAAGGTTTAGGAATTCTCTTTTTAAAAATCATGGTTATACCTTTAATGATTTCTCTTTTATCCATGAGCATTCTGATATGCTTTCAGGAGCCACATGTAAAAATTATTCTCTGTTTGTTCATGGGTGAGTTTGAGGGGTGAGTCTAATAAAAGTGGGGTTCTGCACAGTTCCACCCTTCATCTTCAATTTATTCTGAAAGAGATCCTTAAATCAAGAAGGGCAAAATAACCAGAAAATTTAGGCAGCAACAACACAGCTAAGCCTTATTTCCCTTTTGGAAATCCATAACAGAAATTCAGCAAACCTGCACTATGGGAAGAAATCGGTACACTCTAGGTCCAGAACCTTCCCTGAGGGCCAACCCCAAACACAATTGTTGATGATGAGAATCCAGTGAGGATGTTAAAGAATAAGGCCACATGTGAGCTCTGAATGAAGGCAAAGGGACACTTTCAACTAGTCACTGCTGGTATGCAGGCTGAGGGGTAGATGCAGGACATTCTGATTATCCAGATAACACTCACTACCAGTTTCCATGAAGGCAACATCTTGTTTGTGTGTATTCATCCATTTCTGTTGCTTATAACAGAATACCCAAAACTGTGTAATTTATAAAGGAATGAAATTTCTTTCTTCCAGTTTTGGAAGTTCAAAGTCCAGGGAACACATCTGGTGAGTTCCTTCTTCCGGTGATTCTCTACAGCAACACAGGTAATCACATGGCAAGAATGGGCTGAGCAAGAAAGAACTTTCTCGCTCACTCTCCTTATAAAGCCATCAGAACCACTCCCATTACTCCATGAATGGACCAATCCACTTGTGAGGGCACAATCCTTACAATCTAATCACTTCTTAAAGGTCCCACCTTTTTAAATACCGTAATTGGATTTCCCACCCTTTTAGCACTGTCACAATGGAGATCGAATTTCCAATACATGAAACTCTGGGGGACACATTTGACTCAAAGCATTGTGTTAAGCTTCTTCTTCCTTCCAACCAACTAGCACAGTGATAACTCTAAGTTTTAAGCATTTTCTCACTCAGGCAAATGTGACTGCTATGAAGAAATTATCCTATTTTAACATTACTTTACTTTGAATTAGAAGTTTATCTTCCCCCTGAATGGCGGGGGGGGAGGGGGGGGGACACGCACCACAGGACAGGCAAAGAGTGTCCCACTTTCTATAACTTCTGCTTGACCTAAATATAAAAATAATGATAATGACAATGAAACACTATGGCTGTTTTAGGAAAATGATTCATTAGCATTACCTTCCTCTAATTATGTAAATAAAACACCTTACCAATTTCAAGGCATATTCACATATACTATCTGACAATCTTTACAAGAACCCTGGAACATCAATAAAGCTGGTGTTCACCTCCTTTTTCAGCTGACCAAACCCAAGTTTAGAGATGAAATAACTCAGTGTACCATTACCAGATGCCAGCCACTGTGGGAAGATGCCATCACAACATAAACTGTAGAAGCCAGCACTAAAAGTGTGGAAGTGCCCTGGGAGGAGGGCCAAGTGTGACCGTTCCCAAGTAATTACTGACCTATTTTGGCCAAAAGGTGTCAGGTCAGCCTAGGAGCCGGAAAAGAAGTCAGGGCTCCCTCTTCTTTGGCTACTGCTGCATTCTATCTCTTCCCCTTACCACTTTTTGTCCTCCCCCTTTCCCATCCTAAACTACTTTTCCAGTTTCCTCTACATGTTGCAGAATCTTATACCCTTTAATTACCTATACACACCCTATATATGCCTAAAATGACAACAGTATAAATGGATTCAATAGATAAGAAACATTTCTTTCATTGAAGTACTTATGTGTCACAGAACTTATGAAATTCCTTGAGGAAAGAATACAACTTATTTAACTGTCAACTCAAGGCAAGCATACAAAAACAGGATAACAAGGATTTGAGAGAATACTACACTGGAGCAGAAATTAGAAGCAATGTACAAAAACATATTTGAAATGTGTTAAAATCTAAACTTTATCTATGTGATTTTCCCAGGTTAAAGAGCCTTAACACACGAAGGTCAAGGGTTCACATCCCCATACTGGCCAGCCACCACAAAAAAGAAAAAAAAAAAAAAGCAGATCCTATCACAACCATTCCTTAGTTAAGTTTTTCAGACTTCCCAAGAGCATCTAATCACCAAGAATTCTCAAATCACCCATTTCTTATTGAACTTCCTTCTTTAAAATGTGCTGTTGGGCCGGCCCGGTGGCGCACTGGAGAGTGCGCCGCTTGGGAGCGTGGCAGCGCTCCCGCTGAGGGTTCAGATCCCATGTGGAGACCAGTTCCCGCTCACTGGCTGAGCGCAGTGCGGGCGCAGCACCGAGGGTTGCAATCCCGTTACCGGTCAGTAAAAAAAAAAGACAAAAAGGAAAAAAAAATGTGCTGTACATTACAGAATTTTTAAAAATTTGAAAGTTGAATTCAAAAGTTACAAGTAGTTGTATCATGTGTAAAAGATAACAGCACCTACCTCCCTAAGGTTGGTGAGGATTAAATGTGGTATTGCACGCCAGTACGTGTTTATTAGATGTTGTTTCAAGAATTCACTACGCAAGCCCCAGCAAACATATTAATCTAAAACTTAATGTACAAATAATAAGATTATGGGGCTGGCCAGTTAACTCAGCTGGTTAAAGCCCGGTGCTGTTTCCCTGTCTGGCCAGAGGGAGGGAAGAGAGGGAGGAAGTAGGGAAGGATTATGAAAAAAATTAATTCTAAAAGCTGAGAATGCATTTAAGTCTCAAAAACACAGTTAAGAAACATTTAGATACTTTTCTTCAAGGACTGTAAGGACTTCCTGATACTGGGGAGCACTTACTCTTTTCCCAACAACAGCTGAACAGAACATCAGGACACAGGCTTTGGAAAGCCATAACATCCAAATGGGGAATGCCACCCATCACCTCTGAAAGCCAAATTACTCCAGTCTCTTTAACAATCAACCATTTATTGGATTTTCTTTTTAACTTAAAAAAAAATCCATATATGAGGCTAAGAGCCTCCTTATTTATGTATTAAGTGCTTTGCTTATATTAAGGTATCCTCATAACAATCCGGGAAGTGCTGCTGTAACCCCATTCTACAGATAAGGAAACTGAAGCACGTGGTGCAGTACCTTGACCTGAGTCTCAGGGGTGGGTAGGGCTGGGGCTTGCAGGGCCACGACAGCGCGGAAAGCAGCTGCCTGCGTACAAAGGCGGACACAGCCACGCTCTTGAAGCCCAGACCTGCAGCCTCGACGCTCGGGACAAGCACTGCTCACAGCTTGGGCAAAAATGATAATTCTCAAAATTCACGCGCCTGTAGCCAAACGACCCAATCAAAGTCAGCTATCGGCCAAGACTCCGCTGGACCCCGCGGCATGCACAGGGGCTGGGAGTCGAGATAAGATCTCAAAAAACTGGGCTGGGGGTCCCGGTGTGAGAGGCGGGGTCCCGCGTGTGAGGGGCCGGGCGGGG
>NW_007733477.1:48670-67052 GCF_000696425.1 Galeopterus variegatus | reverse complement strand
CTCCTCCGCGCCGCCGCCCGCGCGCCCCTACCTCCCGGCCGGGAGCGTGTGCGCGGCCGGAAGGGCGGGTGGGGAGCGCGCGTGCGCGGCGGTACCTGGGCCCGGGCTGGTACTCCCGGCCCCGCCCAGCAACACCGAAGGTTCGCTTCCATTGGTCCAGAGGACGCGTCCAGGCCGCTCCGGTTTCCTATTGGGAGAGGCGGGGAGAGCGTCACTCCCGACTGGCCGTGCGCAGGGTCGGGCGTCGGCCGGCGTGAAGGCGGCTGGCCCGAGGCGAGGTGAACTTGTGGACTGTGGGGTGCGCTGAGTTCATGCTGCGCGGGACGAAGTTGGGCGTGCTCGCCTCTTGGGACTTCTGTTTGATTCCCGGTAGCCTTGCTGGCATACTTTTACCTGCGTTTGTATTCCTGCTGTGGTAATAGCGAACATCTCCAACAGCCTGTGGTAAGGGCTTGGCATTCTTCTCAGGCGTTGATATGTGTTGACTCATTTGCTTTCAAAATAGCCTCAGAGAAAGTGCTACCGTTGGCCAGGCAGGCGCTCCAGCAGCCCTCTCAGACCATGAGGTGACCCTGGAAGGTGGAAGGACAGACATAGGGAAACAACAAGACATTTAGAGCCTGGAGGCCTGGTGGAGCTAAACTGAGAGACGCGGGAATCCTTCAGGAGCTCCTCCCCACTGTATGTGGGAGGTGCAGCTGAGGACGCAAGGGTGGACTGTGGTGGGCGTGAGGAGCACATCCATGCACAGCCACCTTGCCGCCGAGGTCATATCCTGGAGCCTTCCAAATGATGACTGCGTGAGGCAGGAGTATAAAGATATGGCTGTTTGGTCTCACCCGAAGGCCTCTGATGAGTATACCTTGCTTACTTGCATTTTTTACAAATTGAAGTTTTGTGGCAACCCTGAGAGGAGCAAGTCTGTCTGCGCCATTTTTGCAGTAGCATGTGCTCACTTTGTGTCTGTGTCCCATTTTGGTAATTCTCACACTATTTCACATTTTCTCCTTGTTGTAATATCTGGCTGGTATGGTGATCAGCGAGTGATCTTTGATGTTTCTATTGTAATTGTTTTAACACCAACGGCAATTTATAAGAAGTTTATTCTGTCCCTCATAGATGATTTTAGGGGTTCAAGACGTCAGTGGAAGGGGCACTCTGCTACCTTCCTCAGCGGGAGCCCCCAAGTCCAGCTCACAAGCCCGGTGAGCATCCAGGGCTTCCCCTCACTGCCTTTGCACTCGTCTCACGCTTGGGTGATCCCTAACTCCCTCCTTCATGGCGTTGTTTCTGTGCTGTGGGCCAAAGCCAGCCCCCTGTGACATCATCCTCAGCATGTGGGTAATGATCATGTTGATAGTGCTCAGAATATTTTTCAATGTCCATTCCGCCGTGTTAATTGAGGAGTTAATTGAGGACGTTCCCTTCCCTGAGAAAGATTTTGAGAATGACCCCCAGAATATATACAACCAGTTGTAGCAAGTCAGGTACAACTGGGCCTTTACCTCCCCCTTGGAGTTTCTCTTACTGCTAAGTGCATGCTGTGTTAGAGCACTGTCCTGTTTCCCTTCTCCAGCCCCCTCCTCTATTTAAAGACTCTCTCCATCCTCTTACCCGTCTAGATACTGAATTCCTTGTCCTCTAATCTTTGGCGTCAGGCCCCAGGGCTAAGCTGACAGCTCCAGTCTCTACAGCCCCCTTGCCTTGTCCTGCCATACCACAATAAAGAGAAACTGCTCTCTTAAAGGAAAAAAAAAAAGACTTCAGTCAGTGCAAGAAGTAACCACACATGTGATGGAAATAGTAAGAGAACTAGAATTAGAAGTAGATCCTGAAGATATGACTGAATTGCTGCAATCTCATGATAAAACTTGAGCAGGTGAGGAGTTGCTTCTTATGGTTGAGCAAAGAAAATAGTTTCTTGAGATGGAATCTACCCTGGTGAAGATGCTGTGAACATTGTTGAAATGACAGCAAAGGATTTAGAATATTACATAAACTATGACAAAGCAGCGGCAGGGTTTGAGAGGACTGAAGTTTTGAAAGAAGTTCTACTGTGGGTAAAATGCTATCAAACAGCATTGCATGCTACGCAGAACACTTTGTGAAAGAAAGAGTCAATCAAAGCGGCAAACTTCATTGTTGTCTCACTTTAAGAAATTGTCACAGCCACTCCAGCCTTCAGCAACCACCACCTTGACCACTCAGCAGCCATCAACATCAAGGCAAGAGCTTCCACAAGCAAAAAGATTATGACTCCCTGAAGGTTCAGGTGATCGTTAGCATTTTTTAGCAATAAAACGTTTTGTAATTAAGATATGTACTTTTTTTAGACATAATGCTATTGCACACTTAATAGACTACCGTATGGTATAAACATAACTTATATGCATTGGGAAACCAAAAAATTCGTGTGACTAGCTTTATTGCAATATTCACTTTATTGCAGTGGTCTGGAACTGAACCCACAGTATCTCCAAGACGTGCCTATATGTGTGGACACCAGGCTAGTCCAAAGCATTGTAGGGCCTGCATACACTTCTGCTTCTTCCTCTACCCAATCCCACTTCCTTCCCCTTCCTTTCACATATATTGATGCCAGATAAACATCTTGTATCATCTCAGAATCTGCTTCTGGAGAAACCATTCTTCAACACTTAAAGCAGGTGATAAGATGGGGTTTGAGGCTTGTAGTGGATTGAATGGTCCCCCCCAAACTCACTGAAACTTGAATTGTGTCCCCCAAGTTTTATGTATTAGAAACTTAGCCCCCACTGTGACTGTAAAGAGGGTGGGAAGTCCTATTATGGTAATTGTAAGGTGGAGCCTTGAACAGGTGATTAGATTGTAAGACCGTGCAGTAGTAAGTGGATTAAAAATGGTGGTCAGAAGGCCGGCCCGTGGCTCACTCGGTAGAGTGCAGTGCTGATAACACCAAGGCCACAGGATCGGGTCCTATCTAGGGATGGCCTGTTTGCTCACTGGCTGAGCATGGTGCTGACAACACCAAGCCAAGGGTTGAGATCCCCTTACCGGTCATCTTTAAAAAAAAAAAAAAAAATGGTGGTCAGAGGTGTGGTTCTGAGGACTTTAAAAGAAGAGGAGAGTCTGTCTTTTTCTTGCTCTCTCTGCTTACACCATCTTGTAATGTGAGACTCTTGGGCCACTGTCACCGCCACCACCAGATGGACTTTGGACTTCCCAGCCTCAGAAACTGTAAGTGATAGATTTGATTTTTTTTTTTATAAATTACCCAGTTACATGTATTTTGTTATTAGCAACAAAAACGGACTAATACAAGGCTGAATCACTTGTCCAGTGGTGAAGTAGGAGGGTGAACTAGTAAAATTGAGTACAGTAGGGGGCAAAATATCAGGCATTTCACATATGGTGAAAATAGTAGCTATAAAGAAGGATAAAGGGGGCCGGCCCGTGGCTCACTCGGGAGAGTGCGGTGCTGATAACACCAAGGCCACAGGTTCAGATCCCATATAGGGATGGCTGGTTCGCTCACTGACTTAGCATGGTGCTGACAACACCAAGTCAAGGGTTACGATCCCCTTACCGGTCATCTTTTTTTTAAAAAAAAAAAGAAGGAAAAAGGGATTGGATGGCTATTGATTAGCACCACTGAGGCTCTTAAGAAAAATAATGGACAGGTGATGGTCAATAACAGGCAACTGGAAGCCAGGGAGTCTACCTGGTTGCATACAAAGAAACCCTCATCTCCTGCAGCAGGATGACAAAGACAAGGGACAGGCCCAGGAATTAATATCCCTGATTGACTGAACTGCAAAAACAGAAAAACAAGACAATTCTCGTACACTAAGTTTAGAGCCCTGGTTGGGAAAAACTAGGCCCATGACACATGGAGATATTTGGGTAGATGCTTTTGAAGGTTTTGACTCCCCAAACCACTGTGAAACTTTAGAGCCTGCTCATGTGGCTCACCTCTCCCTATTAACCTAGCACTCTTCCTCCTTCCCCCCAACCCCATAATTACGGTTATTTCTTAGCATAATTCAGCTGGAAACATAATGACAGAGAAAAGGGACTATAGTATCCTCCTCCT
The DNA here is from genome assembly GCF_000696425.1 of Galeopterus variegatus. Lineage (NCBI taxonomy): Eukaryota > Metazoa > Chordata > Mammalia > Dermoptera > Cynocephalidae > Galeopterus > Galeopterus variegatus. The sequence goes on along the minus strand of NW_007733477.1, from coordinate 62,980 downwards.
CAAAAAAGCAGTGTATTAGTTTGCTAGGGCTGCAGTAACAAAGTACCACAAATTGAGCATCTTAACAAATTTATTGTCTCAGAGCTCTGAAGGCTAGAAGTCTGAGATCAAGGTGTTGGCAGAGTTGGTTCCATCTGAGGGCTGTGAGGGAGAATCTGTTCTATGCCTGTCTCCTAAATTCTGGTAGTTTGCTGCAGTATTTGGTGTTCTTTGGCTTGTAGATGCATCACCCCAGTCTCTGCCTTCATGTTCATATGGTGATCTTCCTCTATGGTTGTCTGCCTCTGTCCAAATTTTCGCTTTTTATAAGGACACCAGTCAAGGGCTGGCCCATGGCTGACTTGGGAGAGTGTGATGCTGATAACACCAAGGCCACGGGTTTGGATCCCTATATAGGGATGGCTGGTTAGCTCTCATGGGAGAGTGTGGTGCTGACAACACCAAGTCAAGGGTGAAGATCCCCTTACCGGTCATCTTTAAAAAAAAAAAAAAAAAGACACCAGTCATACTGGATTTTAACTGGATCTTCTGCAAAAACCCATTTCCAAACTAGGTCACATTGGCAGGTAGTGAGGGTTAGGACTTAAGCATCTTTCCAGGGGAACAATTCAACCCATAACAAGCTGTAATACCCAGCCAACATGTGCTGGCAGGAGCTAGGAAAGTTTGTGTGGAGCTGGATTATGAGGGTGCTTGATAAAGGGAGCTGGAATGTAAAATTGAATAGAAGAGTTTGTTGACATGAGAAATCTTCCAAGATATGAGATTTAACACCCTGGCAAAGACTGGGTGCAAACTTGCTGAAAGGGTGGCTCCCAGAATGATGATGTTTCTAATTGCTACATAACAAATCATAACACACTTGGTGGCTTAAAATAATAACCATTTGTTATCTCTCTAGGTTACTGTGGGTCAGGGCATAGTGGGGATGGCTTATCTCTGCTCCACAGTATCTGGGGCCTCAGCTGGAGCAGCTCAAAGGCTGGAGGTTGAAATGATGTGAAGGTTCATTTATTCACATATCTGATAGTTGATGCTGGAGCACAGATTGGGGATGTCAGCCAGCACACCCCTACATGGCCACACTGTGTGGCCTAGGCTTCCTCACAATATTATGGCTGGATTCCAAGAGCAATCCAAAGACAAAGGACAAAGGAAAGCTGTATCCTTTTTGTGAACTAGCCTCAGAAGTCACATACCATCACTTCTGCCATTTCCTATTAGTTAGAAATGCATTGCTAAATCACTCATATTCAAGGGGAGAGGAATTAGGCCCCATCATCTGAAGGGGCAGATATATTTTTAAAACACCACACACAGAAAGAGCTATGGGTCACAATAAGCAAAGTTGAAATGGCAGAATTGTTGTAGTAGAAAGTGGTGGAAGGGAGTAAAAGGCTCAAGAATGTGGATATGCTGAAATTTATATACTCCGTGCTTCTGGAAAACTGAACAGATTATTATATTCCACGTGAAGGCATAAATAACATCATTTAAAAGGTAAATTAGACATAGGCTGATGAAAGTGGTGCTATTATCAATAAAATGTTCAGTGATGGCTCACCTCTTTAGGCAAGAGTAATGGTAGAAATGATTGTTCCAGAATCCAGCTGGGTGTTAGTGATGAAATAAAATGAAGCAGGTTTTCTAAAACTCACTGCCTTGGGATAAGTCTCATGAACTTGGTGTCAACATCTTGTTCTTAAGATAACAATGTATGTGGTTATAACTGCTGATTTATTGATTATAACCTGCTGGTTCTGAATAAGCCATTTATAGATTGTTAAGAATAGCTGAAGTTTGAAGCTTCAAGTTAAGTGCTTTTAGTTCCCATGTTGTAATTAGTAACCAATTATTGTGATTCTTGTATTTTGTGAGAAAAGGACAACTGTATTTGAAGCTTTCTTCCTCCCTTTTGAAACTCCCCTATGAAATGCCTTTGCTTGTAACAGACTTTGGCACAATTTCCAACTCTGTTGGTTAGTATTTCCCAGGTCAATCCTCACATTTGGCTCCTGATAAACTTTTCTAAAAATCCTTTGCCTCAACAGTCTTAATTTTGGTTGACGATGGCAATGGAGACGATGGGATTCTAAGACGAGAGGCCAGGAGGCAGCACTTAACTGCCAGAAGTCAGAGGAGTGGAGCCTCAGTATCCATGGGGGATTGGTTCCAGGATCCCCCACAGATACTCAAGTCCTTTATGTAAAATGGTATAGTATTTGTATATAACTTACACACATCCTCCTATATAACTTAAATCATCTCTAGATTACTTATACCAAATACAATGTAAATGCTAAGTAAATAATTGTTATACTGTATTGTTTAAGAAAAAAGTCTGTATATGTTCAGCACAGATGCAACCATCCATTTTTTAAAAATATTTTTGGGCTGGCCCGGTGGCGCACTGCTACAATGCGCCGCTTGGGAGCGCGGTGGCGCTCCCGCCAAGAGTTCAGATCCCACATACAGACCAGCCGCTCACTGGCTGAGCGAGGTGCGGGCGCAACACCGAGGGTTGCGATCCCGTTGCCGGTCCCGGTCCGGTACGGGCACGACACTGAGGGTTGCGATCCGTTGCCGGTCACGAAAAAAGACAAAAAGGGGAAAAAAAACATTTTTGATCTGGGCCAGCCCAGTGGCGCACTCGGTAGAGTGCGGCACTTGGGAGCGCAGCAGCGCTCCCGTCGAGGGTTTGGATCCCATATGGAGACCGGTCCGCTCACTGGTTGAGCGCGGTGCGGGCGCGACACCGAGGGTTGCTATTCCGTTGCCAGTCGTGGTACGGGCGCGACACCAAGGGTTGCGATCCCGTTACCGGTCACAAAAAAAGACAAAAAGGAAAAAAAAAAAATATATATATATATATATTTTTTTTTTTTTTTTGATCCAAGGTTAGTTGAATCCACAAATGTGGAACTCATGGGTGTGAAGGGCCATGGATATGAACTGTAGAAGGGTACTTCAAAAAATTCGTGGAAAATAGAATTAAAAGATAATATGAATCTTTCCATGAACTTTTTGAAGCACTCTTGTATAATGGCCAGCAAGCTCTGAATGGCAGCCAAGGGGGCTTCACCTGTACAGAGTTATAGAAATAGTTAATAAACAGGGTATCCCTAGAGGCAAGATAGATGGCCAGCTGAGAAGGGAACTCCTACAGGGGAAAAAAAAAATCAAAAATGGATAACTAAGAAAATCAAGATGGTTGACCCAGGTAAAAAAATAAAAAGGATTCCATGCTAATTTTTGGACCTGAGCCAGTTTTCAGAAATAGAAACTTTACTGAAGAGGTGGCCAAATACCAAGAAGGACCTGCAGCATATCACACATATACATAGAAGTGAATCCCCAAGTCTTTTCCCAAAGGGTCCAATAGCCATTTCCTTTGATAACTACACCCTAGGGAAAAATGATTAGCCAAACATTTTGAAGAGTGATGAACACAGACTCTGAACTGACTTTGATTCCAGACACCTGGAGCATCATCCCACCCCCCACCCCCCTGGTTAGAGTGGCTGCATGTGGTGGCCAGGCAATTATCAGAGCCTGTTCAAGGTCCAGCTTCCAGTGGACCCAAAGACCCAGTGGACCAACTTGGTGATCATTTCCCAGACCCCAAGTGAATACTTGGCATTGACATACTTGGCAGTTAAATGCTCACCTTAGGTCCCCTGACCTGTAGAGTTAGAGATATCACAATGGGAAAGGCCAAATGGAAACTTAAAACTGCCCCATCCCCTACCAAAATCACAAAACACTATCACATCTGGGAGTGGGAATAGCAGAGATAGTGCCACTTTTAAGGATCTAAAGGTCACCAACATCTTTAATTCACCAGCATGACCCCTGCAGAAATCAGAAGGATCCTGGAGGATGGTAACCTCCTCCAGTTTTTTTGTCACTGGTAGCTATTTAAGGTACACTACTGAAAACTCAACTAAGTAATAGCACTGACAGCCGCCTCTGTGCCAGATATGGTAGGTAGCTGTTGATTTGGTGAATGTGTTTTCTGTCCCTATCAGAAAAGAGGATGAGAAACACTTAGTATTCACGTGGAACAAAAATAGTTTTGCCTAAAGGTTATGTTATCTCTCTTGCCTTCTGTCATAGTTCAAAGAGATCTGGACCACATATATATCCTGGAGAATAGTACATTGTTCCTTTACATCGATGAATTATGCCGATCAGCTAGATGAGCAAGAGGAGAAGATACTGGAGACCTTGGCTGCTCTAGAGAGTGGAGGACAAACCCTGTGAAAACTCAGGGGCCTACTAGATTCTAACATTTTAGGGTCCAGTATCAGGAGTGCTCTAGGGTATCCCTTCCAAAAGTAAAAGAATTAGTGCATCTTGCACCTCCCACCATTAAGAAAGCAAGACACTCTGTGCTAGTTCTTGCCTCAGGTTCTGGAGACAGTGTATTCCACACCTGGGAATATTGCTCTGGCCCAAATATTGGGGATTTGGAAGACTTCCAGTTTTAAAAGGAGCCCAGAACAGAAAAGCCTGCAGTAGATTCAGGCTGTGATGCAAATAGCTCTATTGCCTGGGCCAGGCTGTCTAGCAGGTATGGTGTTAGTGGTTATCAATGTTGGGGAGTGATGCAATGTGGAGTTTCTGGTACACTCCAGTGGGAAGTTCAGAATGCAGGACTCTGAAGTTCTGTCATGCCACCTGGAGCAGAGAATGATATGCCTTTTGGGGAACATAAATATATCCTGGTGTGCTACTGGGGTCTGAGATGGGACACCTGACCATAAACACACCAAGTGGCCATGCAGCCAAAACTGCCCATTATGAGTTAAACTCAGCAAGTCATGATGTCAGGTGGGCCCAGCAACAATCGCTCATAAGATTAAAGTAGTATGTTCAAAACTGAGCTTGAGACTGTACAGAGGTCACCAAGGGAGCAGCAGAACAGGTAACCCACTGTGGCTGTATCAGTGACTCCCTGTCATTCGGCCCTTGTAACCAGGTGGTAGAGGAGGGAAAATTTGAGCTTGGTTCACAGATGAGTTGGCTCATTATGTGAATTCAAAATTAAAATAGACAGCAGCTAGATTACAGCCTCATTCAGGGGTGGCCTTGAAAAGTGGTGGTAAGGGCATATCCTTCCAATAGGCAGCATTTCAGGCAGAGTTCTAGTCATCGAGTTTTTTTTGTGGAAGAAGTGGCGCAAGGTGAGAATACATATGGATTCACAGGCAGTGTTCCGTGGTCTGGGTAACTGGTTAAGGCTTGGAAGGAAAACAATTGGAAGCTGAGAACAAAGAAGTCTGTGGAAGAATCACATGGATAGACATATTAGAATAGGCACTAAGTGTGATAATCCCTGTATACAGGATTAACCTCACCAGAGAGCATCCATGAAAGAAGTACAGACAATCCCCGACTTACAATGGTTCAATTTACAATTTAGGGATTAGATGCATTTTTGACTTAATATCTTCTACTTATAATGGGCTTACTGGGATGTAACTTCATCGTAAGTGGAGGAGCATCTGTGTTACACAGCCAAGTAGACAGCATTCCTCCTTGGCCACCCCAGTATTGACATGATGAGCATATGGACAAAGTTGCCAAGGTGGTGGAGTTGGAGGCTATTCATGGGCCTAACAGCATTGTTTCTCTGACTGAAGCTGACCTAGCCACTAGCTACCACTGAGTGTCTAACCTGCCAGTAAGAGACTGATGCTAGGTTCCCAGTATTGCTCCTTTCATGAAGGAGTGCAAGCAGCCAAGTTTACTACATTGAAACCTTCCCATCCTGGAAAGGCCAGTAGTTTGTTTTCACAGGAACAGACTCATCTTCCAGATGTGGGTTTGCCTTTCCTGCCTACAAATGTCAGCTGAGCTAACCAGCTAGTCCCAACAAGGGCTTTCAGAGTCTTCCACTGACACAGGATCTCACGTAACATTTCAAACGGGATTCACTTTACAGCCAAGGGAGTACAGGAAGTGCAGTGACCATGGGACCCACTGCCTGACTGAGCACTGGGACAGCGTGCTGCAGGCTCTGTTGCACTGTCAAACTGGGAGTAACATTCTGTAAAAATGGGGCACCATTCTCTAGGACATATTAAAGTCAAGGCCTCATATAGCACCGTTTCCCCAATAGGAAGGGTACACAGGACTGGAAAACAAGAGGTGGAAACAGGATGGCCCCACTTACCATTACTCTTGATGACCCACTAGGGAACTTTGTGCTTCCTGTCCTCCCTAGTTAGATTCTGTAGGGTTAGAGGTCCTGATCCCCCAACGATACACTCACCAAAGAACACACCAAGTGTTCCACTGAGCTGCAAACTATGGATAATGTCTGGGAACTTTGGGGTCCTTGGATCTAGGGACCAGCAGGCAAAAAGTGGAGTCGCCATCCTAGCGGTGGAGGAGGTAGGGTGGCTGTCATACCCATTACACTACACAGTGTGGAGGAGTATGTGGGCAACCCAGGTGATCCACTGAAGTGCATCTGGGTACTCCTTTGCTCAACTGTGATTGAAAAACTACCTGCACATGTACTAAGAGCATCTGCCTCTTGGTTCCCAAACCCCTGGAGTCTGGCTGTGAGGGAGGTAGCATGTGCCTGTGCAACTGGCTAAAGCATACACCAGACACCACCTCAAACTCATGAGATGTGATTTCCAAGTTGATAAGGAGATCCTTCAGCTGGCCACCCCACTCTTGTGTCAAGGCAGTTGCGTCTGGCTGATGGGTACATGGTAAGACCAGTGAATTCTTGGCAGATGCACTTAAGGATAGGGAAGCCAACTGGCACGTGGGGTACGCGTCTATTCCCTGGGAAGACAAATTACAGCCTCTACCATGATGGAAGGAACCAGGTCGCCATATCACAGTCTCACCATTGGACTCTGCTGTTAGCAATTCAGGCACTTGGGAGAGGCGGAAGTCAGGGAAGGCTTGGTGAAGCCTACATTGTGGAACAAATGCTAAGCCTCCTTCCCTACCACTGATGCCACTTCTTATAAAAGTTCATTTAGGAAGCACCATGTTTTCTAAAGAAAGGCTGGCTGACATCCACAGTATAAGCCATCCTGCCCACCAAATTACATTTCCACAGTGGGTGTCCGCTGGTAAGCATTTAGGTGAGACCATGTATCTTCACATTATCCATTCAGGGAAGTCTACTTACATACCTGTCCTGCAGATTTCCTGGAAACCAATCTTTGCAACCTTTTTTCTGTCATCAGTCAACCAGACAATTGATTACCCTCTGCACATGAATGTTTGTAGATCAGAAACTCAAGTCATTTCTCTTTTTACATGAGATGGGCCACCAGATATACCATCCAAGGTTTTACCAACTGGAAATCTTCCACAACCCACACCCAGCCTGGTCTGCAGTGTAGCAGCTGTCTATCTCTGGCTGATGCCAGTATACTGTGCAGATCGGCCTGCACAACCAACCTGCACTTTCTCTTCTGCCAGCTGCCACAGAGAACTTCCCATGAGACTACAGAATGCGGACTGTGGGGCAGACAGAGAAGTGGACGCAGCTGCACCATGAGTCTGACCACTTGCTTACACCTTCTGAATTTGTTCAGGCATAGTTTTGTATATACTATTTCCAGTTTCAATGGAATTCTGCTGTTTACATCCAGTTTTATGATTTGTTGTACTGGCTATCTCCTCCCATAGTCGGCCTTGTACTTCTTTGGGATCAAATTCTTGGTAAAGGCCCAGAAGCAATGAAAATGGTTTTGAGAACCAGCATCTCTTTGGGAGGCACCTGTCCCAGATGCAATCATAAAAGGTTTATATTCAGGCTCCCTTATCGCTTTTTTCTCAACACCAATTGGCAAAGATGATCACTTCAATTTCACCTGGCAGAAACAGAAGTATATCCTCACTGTCTTACCTCAGGGTCTTTATTTGGACATAGTATCATTTTGATCCACTACATTACAGAGATCATAGTAATTGGTCCTAGGTAGCAGGAAGTGGTAAGTAACCTAGATGCCTTAATAAGACATGTACTAGATGGCGGGAAATAAATCCCATGAAAAATTGGGCATGCCAACTTTGGCAAAGTTTCTAAGGGTCGAGTAGTCTGTGCAATGTCACAGCGTCCCCTCTAAAGAGAAAAGGAACGGGCTGGCCCCGTGGTTCACTTAGGAGAGTGCAGTGCTGATATCACCAAGGCCACGGATTCAGATCCTATATAGCGATGGCCGGTATGCTCACTGGCTGAGCGTGGTGCAGACAACACCAAGCCAAGGGATAAGATCCCCTTACCAGTCATCTTTTTAAAAAATAAATAAATAAAGAGAAAAGGAAGTGGCTACACCTTGCACTGCCTACAGATAAGAAAGGCAAAGGCCTGTCTGGATTTTTTGTGGTGTTCTCTGGATTTTGAATACAACATATACCATATTTGTGTGTGTTGCTCCTATACATTTATTAAGGAACCCACACGCTGTTAAAGTGGGAACTGGGCAACAAAAGGCCTGCAGCTTTGATGCAAGCTGACCTGCTTCTCAGGCCTTATGACCTGGAAATTTCAAAGAGAATGCCTGGACAGTGCCAGTGCCAACTGTACAGTCCCATTAGGGCAAACCCCTACGGCTCTGAAGCAAAGCTTTGCTGCCTTCTGCTAATAACTCATTCTCCATTTGAAAAGCAACATCTGACTTGTTCTTGGGTTCTGGCAGAGAACACCTACCTGTCCATGGAATACCAATTACTATGCAGCTCAAATTGCCTGCCATGCACTGGCGCTGTCTGGCTCCTAAGCTATCGAGCTAGGCAGGCGCTGTAGGAGCACTTTTGTTATCTCGTGAAAGTGCTCATACATGTTCCACCATAAATATACACATATTTGGTCTGTACCCCTGGTTCCCAGCATGGAGCTCCTAAAACTTAGAATTTCCCGCTCTATAGCATCTTTTGTTATGATGAGCCCCTTTTGACTATACCTGAATTTATGCTAATGAGGTTAACTCATGGTGGGGCCGCTTCAGGATGGGGGCTAGTTACCAGGGAAACCAAACACGTAATTAGAGGATTGGGATTTCGGTCCCACCCCCAAACCTCTGGAGAGGGGAGGGGGCTGGAGGTTGAGTTCAGTCATGTGGCCAATAATCTAGTCAGTCATGACAATATGATGAAGCCTCAATGAAAATTCTTGAATGAGGCTCAAGGAGCATCCAGGTCAGCAAACACAGCTGTGCTGGGATGGAGGCATGCCTGCTGGGGACACGAGGCTCTGTGCTCACCACCCCCACGCCTGTTCTACGCATCTGTCCCATGGCTGTTCCTGAGTTGTATCCTTTATAATAAAACGGTAATCCTAAATACAGCGCTTTCCTGAGTCATTCTCATAAATTATCACAACTGAGGGGAGGCTGTGGGAACCCCCAAATTTGCAGTTGGCTGGGCAGAGTTGTGGGTGGTGTGGGGACCCCCCTTGTGGCTGTCATCTGAAGTGGAGGCAGTCTGGTGGGACTGAGTTCTTAACCTATGGGGTCTGTGCTAACTCCAGGTAATGTCAGAATTGAACTACAGGATACCCATTGGCATCAGAGAATGGTGTTGGAAACTGACACAAGACAAGGCTCAAGCAGGCCAGGTAGGTAAAGGTAGATTGCAGGAACAGGTGGCTCAGACTACCATGCAGTTTCTCCAGCTATGCTGTACCCCCGTATCTATCCACCCCTATTCTGTATATGGATTCACTTTTCCTGCCAGAAACTCATCTGTAGATGGCCCAAATTCCTTACTCACCATCATTGCTTTGAACCAGAAAACTCGTCATAACAAGTGTGGCACTAGGCTTATGGCCACGGAATGCCCTAATTTTATAAACCCCACTGTCCAGAAGTAGCTCATCTAATGGATGGTACAAAGGCCTCCTGAAGGCTCATTTATGATGCCAGATTAAAGACAACACCCTATCTGTATGGAATGCTATCACACAGAATGTGACGGGTGCTTTGAACAGTCCTCGTACTCAGTGCCACTTTTCTCACAGCTGAATACATCACCTGGGAACCCAAAGGCTGAAGACAGGAATGGCCCTTCTTACAGTTATGCCAAATAACCCCTGAAGGAATTTTTGCTCCCAATCCTAAGACTTATCTCTGTTGTCCCAAGGGAAGACTGCTTCCCTGAAATGGGACAGTGGTCCCTTTGAACTAGCAGTTGAGACTGTCTGAACTCATCAATGTGCAGGGGTTACTGTACTAGCTGGAGCTACTGAGTACACAATGAAGACAAAATCTGCATCTGTAGTGTCTTTATAGGGCACCTCTTGGTACTTAGTACTTTCAAGTTCAATCACAAAGGAAGAAAAAAGGAAGTCCTCTAAAGGCAAGACCATTAAGGTCTCCAATCTTTCAGGAAGGAAGGTTTAGGTCACCTAAGTAACCAAAGTACTGGCTGAGGGCCACAAAACAAGGACTAGAAGATGGAAGGAGAAGGTGATGAATGTCAACTAGAAGCTCGTGACTAGTTACAGAAGCAAGACTGTAGCACTCCTCACTTTAATGTGTGCACTAAACACTCCCCTTTCCACCCCCCTATTCTGTAAGGCATGCTGATGGTGCATTAACTTTACTCACTAGTTCTCAGGTCACCAAAGCACAAGGGGCTGACCCAGTCCTAAACGAGAAGTGTTTGTGTCACCTGGAGAGCCTGGGTTGTTGAGATACGACATCTCCTGGCCTCATAGAGAGGACCAGAGCTCTTCTAATGAAGAACACCTGCCCCGTGCCACGCAGTGCACTTCACTACATTTTAGTAACTGAATATGGGTAGGAAGGTGAGAACAGACGCTGGGTGGCCAGAGGGGTGGGCTGGGCTGGTGTCTGCTATCCGCACTGCACAAGGGTGCTGGCTTCTGCGAGGCCCCCGTGCCAAGCTCCCTCCTCTGGCTATGGTGAATAGAAGGGCAGGAGGGAAAAGGGGGCCCTTCCCCTTTCACTACGGCAGCTGATGCATCTCCCCTGCAGGTTCAGCTCCTCCAGGCCAACACGATCATCCCCAGCTGGCTGTCTGGCTGCCTCGCCATGCCACTTCACGTCTCAGCTCTTCCACCCTTGGAGTAACCAAATCCTAGTATTAAATCCCCCGTGTCTGAGAGCCTAGAGTGATTTCTGTTTTCCTTCCTGGACTCTGACTGATACAACATCCTGTATTTGATTAAGACATTCCTGGGACAAACTAGTTGATCGTGATGTATTTTTTTCCCCAACTTTCACTATAAAAATTTTCAAACAATAAACAACCGTATATACTCACTAACTAGATTTAATATTTTAAAAAGATTTTTCCATGTTTACTTAATCCATATACATGTGTGAATGCGTGTCTGTATACATTTTTTTAACTGAACCATTACAAAGCAAATTGTATATGTTAAGGCTCTTTATCCTTAAGTAATTCAGCATATAATCCCTAAGAAGCATTCTCTTATATAACCATTATTATACCTAAAAAAAGTAACAATAATTCCCCTAAAATCTACTATCCAGTACAGATTCAAATTTAACCAATTACCCCCAAAAATGTCTTGATAGTTGCACTCTCAGATTTAGGGCCAAACAAATTTCACACATTGCACTTGGTCACGTCTCCTTAGTTCCTTTTAACCTAAAACCAGCTGCTCACTTTTGTTTTCCCACTAACATCTGCTTGATGACACAAGCCCAGCTACTGCAGAATGTACCACGTTTGTCTTTTCTCTCCTGGTTTCCTTTAATCTGTTCCTCCATCTGTAAACCAAGAGTCAGATGTGAAGGTCGGCCCTGGTTGCGCCTGGGGGAAACGTTTTTGGCAAGAGAACCTCACAGGCGCTGCTTTTTTGTAAGTGTCACTTGGCACCTCACCAGGAAGCACTCAACACAGGCCGTCTGTTATGATTAGCTGGATGCCCCGGTCAAGGTAGACCCTACCAGATCTCTGCACTGTAAAAGTGAAATTTCACCTTGGTTTTAGCATCTATTGCTGAACCTAACCTGAATTGATCATTTCAACAGGGGTTGCAGAAGGGGGGTTCTCTGTGTCATTCCCTCTATAGTAACTGGATGGCATTTTTCTGTAAAGAATTTTCCCTTATCAACAAAAATGACCTACTGTTTCTCCATAAAGGGCAGGGTGAATGCCTCTTTCTTTTTAATTATTAACTTCCATGGGAACAGGCTGGTGTGATGGTCACCTCCGCTGGTAGCTTTAAATGAACCCACCCCCTTTTTAGCCCAACACTGGTATACCTGGGTATTTATTTTTTCAGTATTTGATAATTTCAATTATTATTCTTCTGGACGCTGAAAATGAAGAGACATTTCTTGGGCTCCTGGGCCTGGTTAGGATTTTGGCTTCAGTAACATCAGGCAGAAGAGTGAAGAGCTCTTGAAAAAGATGACCTGAGTGCTGACTAATACTCAGAAAACACAGACATGAGTCAGTGTGGAAGGTTGAAAGAAAAATCCATCACCAAAACAAGTTAGGTAGCAATTTAGAAAAAGTTGTTTTATATTAAAACCTAAGCGCAAGGCCGGCCCGTGGCTCACTCGGTGGAGTGTGGTGCTGATAACACCAAGGCCACGGGTTCAGATCCTATATAGGGATGGCCGGTTTGCTCACTGGCTGAGCATGGTGCTGACAACACCAAGCCAAGGGTTGAGATCTCCTTACCGGTCATCTTTAAAAAAAAAAAAAAAAAAACTAAGTGCAGCAGAATAAATATGTTCAAATAAATATCATGCTCAAAGATCGTAAAAACATACTGAGATAGTTATACCCATACAGTACTTTTGGTAAAGGATACTTGGCCGGATATTACCACATGGTATAAGTGAGCATGAGAAAAACTCAGACCATAGTCATGAGAAGCAGATACACAGTGGCAGCATTTTAAAAAAATAAAATAAGAATCCAAGTAAGATTGAGCAATACGCAAGTGGCTACTTGTCTTTACTAAGTGAAGAATGCTTTGCATTCCCCTGAAAATTTTTGACTTCCAGGAGTTTGACATAAATTCCAAGTCTGTGTTTTGTTTTGTTTTGTTTTGCTAGTGAGAAAAGCAAACTAGATAAAACTAAAAATACAAGGGCTATTCACAAACAAAATAGTGCTTAAGTTTTATTCCTTCTTTTTGTGTATTTTCATTTTTAAACAAAATTTCCATCTGTACACTTTAAGAAAATAAACAACAGGGCCGGCCCGTGGCTCACTCGGGAGAGTGCGGTGCTGATAACACCAAGGCCCCGGGTTCGGATCCCATATAGGTATGGCCAGTTCGCTCACTGGCTGAGCGTGGTGCTGACAACACCAAGTCAAGGGTTAAGATCCCCTTACCGGTCATCTTTAAAAAAAAAAAAAAAAAGAAAGAAAGAAAATAAACAACAGGAAGCCATTCTCTGCTTACCCTTCTTGGAGGCACACAAGTGGCTCCACCAACAGGCACAGAAGACACGCCCATTGCCCGCAACCCAAGTGCTTGTGGCCTCATGAGGGTGAGGAACTGAGACACTGAGAGACTACGTGGAAGACACCCCATTTGGCTTTGTTTGTAAAGGTGAGAACACTTAATTAGCAGGACTCATGGGCAATGAGGAATGCCCATGCCACACCATGAGCTTTCCTTAGGAAAAGGAGGAAATAAATCTTTCCTTCGAATGGACTTGTCACAGCAAAAGCCACAGGGATTTTATTCATTGTTTAATCTTCTGGTGTCAGGATTTCTTTGAAGTGGAATCTAAATGTAAATAAGAATGAGATAGCAATTTGTTACAAGGCTTCACAATTTTGAAATGCTATCACTGAATTCATCTAAATTTTAGTAAAATATCGATTATAATTAAAATATACAGTGGTTTAAGTTATGATATTTAAGAAACACAAGACAAATTATATCCTGGCTGAAATAAGGTCTTTATGTCCCCTATCAGTGTAAAAAAAAGGACCAAAAGGCCCAGCTAGTGATTAAGTCACACTGGCCCCAATCCTGGGGTCCTCTGTTTACAAGTTTGTGAGATATCTTCACTTATAATTTTTATTCTGATACTACTGACAGCTAACTATTAAGAGTGAAACTAACAACAACTTTTAAGCTGAATATGACAGTCTTCTCTACATTAATTTAATAATTAGTTAGACGTGGACTTTTATTACCTGGTTGTACCCCCCAAGTCTTTGCTGGATCATTTCTAAATGGTGAATATATTCTGTCAAAGAATCTTCCGGATCTTGAGAAGCAGTCAGAGATCTTTCTAATCTTGAATTTGGGGATGGAGTAGATCTTAAAACAAACCACCACACCAAGAAAAAAAAAAAAAAAAAAAA
>NW_007733477.1:32213-47670 GCF_000696425.1 Galeopterus variegatus | reverse complement strand
CCCAGAAAAAAAAAAAAAAAAAGTAATTGAGCTCAGCTGTGGCCGTGAAGGGTGAGCGCAGATGTCGGGGGCATGGCTCACTCCAGGGCGGTTTCCTTCATGTCCTTTCTTTACCACACAAGAAAAACTATGGCTTTTTTTAAAAAGTGCCTTTCCCTGGCCTTACCAAACTGCTTCTTTCCCTGGAGTGAAACCTATATTTCTTCCTACCCTTCGACTGGGCCCCGGGGAATGTTTGTGTAATTTTTCACTTTCCACTGACGAGCTTCCAAATCACTTCCAGGTGGGGAACAGGCCTTACTCACCTGGACATGGAAGAGGCCCTCGGACTCATTTATTCTCTCAATAAATATCACTGCACCAGGCCCTGGGGCATCACAGGCCTCCCCAACAGAACTGGACTTCCGGGCCGTGTGGATTCGTGCTGATGTGGTCCCTGCCTTGCTCTAGCACTGGGCCAAAGCCCGAACTTTCAAAATACATCTCTGAAGATCCACGTTGGCGGATGGAAGATCATTAGAAGAGGTGAAAAAGCCTGAATGCATCACAACTGACCTTCCCCTCCTGCTCAGGGAGGCTGTTGTTACAGGTCTGGAGTGGCAGGTGGGGTCCCTGGCGTGGCCTGAAGGCACATCCCGGGTTGGTGGGGACTCTCTGGTTTCAGGTGGAGACCGGTGCTGCCGTGGTGCTCGGGGTCCTTTCCCCAGAATAATTTAAACAAGAGATTAGGAAAAGAAATGAATGCATTTTAGTAAGAAAGCCCATCTATCAAAATCTAAAATTTGTAAGCTTTTAAGAGTCTTCACGGCACTTTCAAAACATTTTTTTTTCCCCTATATAAAGATGACCAGTAAGGGGATCTTAACCCTTGACTTGGTGTCAGCACCACGCTTTCCCAAATGAGCTAACAGGCCATCTCTATATAGGGATCTGAACCCGTGGCCTTGGTGTTATCAGCACCACACTCTCCCAAGTGAGCCACAAGCCAGCCCCTTTCAAAACATTTTTTAAAGAACCCAAGTTATAATACCACAGTTTAGAAAGCTTTGGTAGAAACCTGAGTTATGATCACCTGTACTTACTCCCATGAGGCTGACCCTGACTCCTGTCATCCAAATCTGTATAGGTAGCTCAGGAAGGGTGCGGGGTGGGGCGTGGAGAGTAGAGGGTGGTGCCTCTATCAACTCTGAGCAGAGGGCTCAGGAAGGAGGGGCAGAAACCCTGGACACCACCAGGTGTGGACCAGAGCGGGGCAAGCTATCCTGACTGCTTGAAGGTTGAATCAAAGCCTTTTAATTTCAAGAAGTAACTATTAAAATGTGAAAGTCAAAACCAATATGGAAAGTCCAGTCTCTGGCTGTCAGCAGTGGCCCAGGGAGCCAACGCCTGCCCCACATTGGCTGTGAAGGTTCACACCTGCCCTCCTAGAGACTGGGACAAGGGCTATCAAGCGTCCTGCCTTCCAGGCGGCTCCTCTCCTGTCGGTAAGGCCAGCTGTGCACTCTGCACATGGGCCAGCAGCAGAGAACTTCACTGTTTGAGCCAAAAATAAATAATGATGCTCTAAGAAGAAAACCAGGCAGTATGAAGTTGAACTTCGCCTGCTTCTGGAGAATAAAAAATACTTTATTAAACACTAATTATTAAAGAATGAGCACATTGGCGTTTCTGTACTTCTTGGTCATTGGTGTGCTCCTCTGAACCACTCTCATCCACTGACATCAACTGTGTGAACCTCGGTCTTACTGCACTCATTCCCAGCCAGCCTCTGACAACTGCACTGACTGAATTCATGAACTTTCTCATCATTCTTTATTATATTCCAACTGGACGTGGAAATGACTAGAACATTATTACAAATGCTATGAGTAGAAAGAGAGGTTTGTGAATCACAGCTAATGGGCAGCCAAAGTCCCACCTGGGCGGGGGGCTCTGCCTTGTGCTAGAGTTCCTTTCCGATCTACTTCTTGCCATTTCTTAACCAAAAAGCGTAATCTACAAAAAAAAAGAAGACAAAACACATTTAAAACTATAGCAAAATGGGAGTGAAAGGAGCAATGAAAATCCCAATGAGACCAACAACCAGCATCTGGGGCCTCACTGCCCATGGGGAGTGCAGACCCCACAGCCGGTGTGTCGGCCAGTGTAGACCTAGCAGGCTTGGCACACACGTGGAGAGCTTGCCATGCCCTCCCCGTGCCACAGCCAACACCCTAACAAAGCCCTCCCCATGGCGCTTTCAGCCCAGTGTGGACCACCACTGGCCCCTAGACTCCCAGCACAGCACAGCTCAGGGTTGTCAGACTCCAGTTCAACCCAGTCTGCAACACCAGTGATGGAGCCCCACACTGCTCCCATCTGGTCTTCAAGATGTTCAGCCTTCATCCCATCACTAATGCCCCTTGACAGGCTCAGGACACAGAGACCCTGGCCCTCACGGAGTCAATAGATGGAGAGTGCAAATGGTGTGGGGGGTGACCAGTGTCCAAGGAGGATGGGTGGGGGTCCCAGATGCCCTCAAAGCAAGCCTCACACCAGCAGCCCCCTCCTCCACGGAATGGTGGGACACCATAAGTTTCTTCTAGATGAGAGCCATCAAGGCCCCTCAGAGGCAGCCGCTGCTCTGAGATGCTGCTGCTCTCCTGATGGGAAGATGCTGGAGGCAGGGTATGGAGTTTACCTCCCCCATCTAGCACCTAAAATGCTTCCTGATCAGGACATCCTCCCCACAACACAGCACAGACAGGTGGGTGGACAGATAACAACGGACGGCCTATGGTTGGGAGAGCTCAGAGGTAAGGGCACCAGGTGCCCTAAGGCTTAAGATGGCCTACAACACACTCTAGCAGAGCCCCCGCTGCCCTCTTCTGCCTGGCACACTGGCCCGAACAACTGGATAGGCATGGTGCCTGGTCTCTGAGAGGAACTGGACTCCCTGCCCACTCCCTGTATCCATACTGCAGACGGGCCAGAGCATGGCCATGGGAAGACACCTCTGGGCATCAGGGAGCTGACACAGCTACACAATTCTCAATGGGCAAATGTTTTTAGAAATTCAGCAAATTTTAAAACTATAAAATGAAACGAATTTTCACCACTGTAATTTTTGGGATGATCAAAATTCCCAATAACACCAGGGAGCTGCATTCCTGCTCCAAAAATGACACCCTGTGAAATGCCGGCTGGAGAACCGACAGGGCCCTCCCAAGAGAGACACGAGTGTGGTGGGGGTGGAGCATGCAGAGAACGGGACACTCAGAGATGGGCCCGGGTCAGGCCCCAAGCACATCTCGGGTCAAAGCAAGGACAGAGAGGCCTCCCCTGCCCTACAGCTGGGGCTCCCCCGGGTCTCACAGCCATGCCCACAGGCACAAGACCAGCCCACCACCCTCAGTGAACAATGTTCCTCTATGCGCCTAGCTCCTCTCGTGTAACATAGTCCTGACTAAAATACAGAAAAACTGAATTTACAACATGGAATGCAGTTTTAAACCTCGTTAGATGTATCTGTTGGCATAATCAATCTTGGCATGAAGCCTGTTATGGGGCAAGGTGTTCCTCTGTAATAAGAAGGCATCCTGAAATCTTACAACAGAGGCAGTCACACCTACAGGTTGTAGGGTGCTTACCTTAGTGTGGCAATGACCACCCTGACAGCTGTGCGGAACCTGGTGAAAGGACGAGATGTGCTGATTTTCTTGTCTGCCTTGGAAGGAAATACCCCCAAATGGGCTATCATGGAGAGTGTTTCTTGTTCAGAATCCTGGAATCCACCAATTAACAGTAAAAGATACTTCTTTTGATAAATCAGAGCTTTTCTAAAGCTCTCTGCTCTTAAATAATGCAGGTACAATTTTTCCATCTAAAAGAAAAAAGAAAAACAGTAAAAAATCTCAGGAACCAAAGCATTTTCCTGACAAACCCATACAGCATGTTTGCACCAATGCTCTTCACAAAGAACCAGACTGTCTTTCCCTTAGCAAACTACCACAGAAGTCAGACTTGTACAACGTCCACAGCCAGAAGCAACTTGTTATCGAAAGATGGGTCTGTGCTTATCAGACAAGATCCAGAATCATCAGCTGAGCCCCAATGAAGGCTCCTTGAATTTAATCAACTCTCATCATGGGTTCTACGGACATCATGGGGGGTGGAAGAGCTGTGTGAAACCAGAAACCTACACAGAACTTGGTGTCCAATTTCTGATAAGCATTTTTTGCATGAGAGAGGGTCGATGGCATGCCACACTGTCAAAACCATCTCTAGCAAATCACTGGTCCAAGATTTCTTCAGGCTGCTGCTGCAGAGCACTATGTGCTCCACCCCTAACTTGTGAGCACAGAAGCTCTATGTCTGCACAACCAGAGCAAGTTTCAAATCAAAATTTTTCTTTTTAATTTCCTTTCCTCACTGTGACTTGACTGCTAAAAGCAGCGTGTCCTCCCGCTATAACAGGCAAGCATTTGGCACTCGTGTCGGCAGCTATGCCCAGCAAACAAGAACCTTGTGGTCATGAAAATGCTTTTGCCTGCAGTTAGCAAACCCAAAATTTAAAAGCGGCAGCGACACTCTGTAGCCTGTGCTGCTCATGGGCTCAGTCTTACTTTGACATTGCAGGTGTTTGCTTCCTCGTTCGCAGCTGGCGTGGGCAGGCTTGGGTCTGAGTGTTGTGATGAATTCTGCAAAACTGGCCGGTCTTGCTTCCGTGCAGACCTGTCCAAACTCTGCAACAAACCACAGCCAGCAGTGTCTATAGAGCTGCTCTCAAGTGACAGCATCTTGGGAAGAATGACTGCAAGCAGGGCAAGGCAGAACATGACCATTCCCCACCACACCCACACCCCCACCCCCCAGGGAGAAGGTCGTGCTCGCACACCTCGCATCTTCCATGGCTGCTCCAGAGACTTCTGCAGGTGAAGGCCCACCACAGGTGGGAGGGGTCCAGAGTGCACATTAGGCTGGGGACCCAGTGGGGGCAGCGCTAACTGCACGGATGCGCACCACACCCGTGTCCCTCTTCACCTGCAGTGTCTTTTCAGTGGTACCCAAGCTGTTACATAATGTTATCAGTGAGATAATTAAGACTATGGGGAATTATTACATGCCATGTACTGAGGTATGATTGTACAAAAGGTACATTTCAATAAAAACAAACACCAAATACTTGTAAAATAAGCTTTCAAACTCAAAGCTTTAAGCCTTAAGTGTTCTCACACAAATGCCAACCAGTGGCAAATGCAAAGACCTATTAAATCACACAGGTAAGAACATCAGTGAGGGCCTCACACAGGGCCACTCAGGCCAAGGGTGGGCAATGTCCCACCATGTGGGCAGGGCCGTACATACAGCAGTTTGAAATGGGAATCAAAGGAGACAGGTCATTCCAACCTACAATGCCAGAGGGAGCACCCAAGGAGGGGGGTGCCTGCGGAGCGGCCCTCACATAACCGCCCTGACAGGGCAGAAGGAAAAGACTATTCTGAAACACAGCTTGGGTTGTTTCCACAAAGAACACAAGTGACCTCGGATTTACAGGAGGAAGTACTCCACCAGCCCACCTTCAGTCTACTCATTAAAAACATTATTTCCTGGTTTCTTCGTTAACATTCATATAAAGGACAAAAAATGTTCTACCAGTGACTATGGTTTACAGTCCACATAGGCCCAACAGGATCACCTAAACAGAGAACCTCAAAACACTTCCTGAGTGAGCTCCAGGGAAGCAGGCGGGCTCGGAACTGAGGCCCACAGTGACTCTCTAAGGAGCCCTTGTAAAAATTCACACCCAAAACCATTCATTAGTCATGGGGTCTGCTTGGTGGCTGAACCCCGTGTCACGAGTACAGTGTTCCCTTTACCTTTACCTGATATCAGAGCTTCAAAATAGACAAAGTAAAACTGGACAGGACTGAGGGAAAAAACAGACAAAGCCACAATTTCATTAGTAACTGACACAACAGGCAGAGACTCAGTAAGGTCACAAGAGACCTGAACTCCACCACCAACCATCTGGACCTGGCTGATGGTATGAACACCCCACTCCATGTGTTCCACGTGTCCACAGAACAGTCACCAGGAAAGATCAAATGCGGGGCCAGAGAACAAGCCTTGTTAAACTTAAAGAAACTAAAATTATCCAAAGTATGTTCTCTGACAAAAGCAGACTTAAACCAGAAAGCAAAAGCAAGTAGATATCCGGAAAATACTCAGATGTTTGGAAATTAAACAATATTCTAGTAAATAATCCATGGGTTAAAAAGGAAGTCCAAGAGAAATAAAATATTTTGAAGTAAATTAAAATAACAACATATCAGAATATGTGGGATGCGTCTTGAGCAGTGCCTAAAGGGAAATATTTAGCATTAAATGCTTAGTGACAAAGGAAAAGCCTCAACTTAATCATTTAAGCTTCTGTCTTAAGAAACTACAAAAGACTATACTAAACCCAAAGCAAGCAGAGTGAAGGAAATAATAAAAATAAGAGTACTGTCAATAAAATTGAAAACAGAAAATCTATAGAGAATTTCAATGAAACTGAAAGCTAGTTCTTAGGGGGAAAAAATCAAAATTTATAAAACTCTAGCCAGATTGACCAAAAAAAAAGGCCACAAATCACCAACATTAGTTACTGTGATATAATAAGAAATATATATATTGGTCTCTCCCCCAGTTCCTGATACAGAACTCCTAAGACCTTCCTAATTTCTAGGTGATAAGTGCATTTGACACAGAATTCCTAAATCCCTTAGAATTTCCTGGGTGACAGGAGCCTCTTCTGTTCTAATGAGGTGACTCCTGGTGGACTCCTGGATATCCTCAGGGTGGGGGCTGGTGGCCAGGGGGACCAACCCTGTGATTAGAGGGTTGGAATTTTCACCCCCCACCTCTGGGGAAGGGAGAGAGGATGAAGGTTGAGTTGATCTCCAATGGCCAATGATGTAATCAACCATGCCTACATAATGAAGCCTCTGCAAAAATCCAAAAGGACAGGGTTTGGGGAATTTCTGAGTTGCTGAATATGTGGAGGTGCCCGGAGCACACCCCTTCCCCATACCTTGCCCTACTCGTGTCTTTGTCTGGCTGTTATTCTGTGTCCTTTGTATTATGCTTTACAATAAATAGATAAACAGGTGTTTCTGAGTTCCATGAGCTATCTTAGCAAATTAATCAAACCTGAGAAGGGAACTGTGGAAACCATGAAGGACAGCCAGTTGGTCAGAAGCACTGGTCACAACCTGGGATCTAAGGTTGGCAGCTGAAGTGTGGGCACTCATGTGGGACTGAGCCCTTACCTTGTGGGATCTCATACTTTCTCTACGTAGATAGTGTCAGAACTGAGTTAACTTGTAGGACACCCAGTTGGTGTCCACTGCAGAACTGCTTGTTGGTGGGAAGAAATCTCCATGCATTTTGGTGACCAAAAGTGCAGTACAGTGTGGTGTGTGAGAGAGCAGGAAAAACATTTGGTTGTTTTTCCCCTCATCTATTACCAGAACAAAAGATGGGGCATCACTACTGACCCAACAGACATAAAAGTACATTTAGGAAACACTCTGTTCAGCCCTCTGCACATAAATTCCACAACTAAGATAAAATGAATTAATTCCTTAAAGGACACAAAGTACTAAAACTTACCCAAGAAGAAAAAAGGAACCTGAATTGTCCTGTATCTAATAAAAAACATCAAATCTGTCATTAAAAACTTTCCAAAAAAGAGAACACCTGGCCCAGATGCTTTTGCTGGTGAATTTTTACATGAAAGAAATAACATCACCTCTACATAATCTCTTCTAGAAAACAAAATAAAAGGGAACATGTCCCAACTCATTTTTTGAGGCCAAAACCAGATAAAGACAATACAAGAAAAGAAAACTTTAGATCAACATCCCTCATGAACTCTGTTACAAAGTACTCAGCAAACTATTAATAGATCAAATACGGCAGTGTATAAAAACGATAATATAGGGGCCAGCCCGGTGGCGCACTGCTACAGTGCGCTGCTTGGGGGCGCGGCGGCGCTCCCGCCGAGGGTTCGGATCCCACATACAGACTGGTTCCCGCTCACTGGCTGAGCGAGGTGCGGGTGCGACACCGAGGGTTGCGATCCCGTTGCTGGTCCCGGTCCGGTACGGGCGCGACACTGAGGGTTGCGATCCGTTGCCGGACATGAAAAAAAAAAAAACAAAAAAAAAACCCGATAATATATCATGACTGACAGGGTTTTTTCCTGGGACTTGTAGAGTCAAGCCTCAACCTATCCCTCAGGCCATAAACAGAAATTCAATTAAAATGGGTCACAGACTTAAATGCAAAAAGTAAAACTATAAAACTCTTGGCATGATCTGCAAAAGAAAAGAGGATCGATGTCACCGAGATGCTGGAACAGAGGATCCTGGCGTCACTTCCCCCACAACTGATCAGCTTACGACTATTTAAACATAAAAACTGCCATCCTATAATCACTGGAACTTGGGATCGATGTCACCGAGATGCTGGAACAGAGGATCCTGGCGTCACTTCCCCCACAACTGATCAACTTACGACTATTTAAACATAAAAACTGCCATCCTATAATCACTGGAACTTGGGGAAGTGGAATAGAGACCCACTGAGTCCATGAAGGTGCAGAAAGCTGTGGCAAGGAGGAGGAATTATTCCACCCAGACCCAGCTCCAGCCACTCACAGAGCAGCTGCCTAAAGACAGCAAAGCCACAGCAGCACCCTTTGCATGAAGCTGCTTGGAATCTGCAGGAGAGAAGGGTGCCATAAACACTGGCCAAAGAAAATCACTTCAGCATGTACCATCCCATCCCATTTCCTACACCAGGAAAGCTGCTGGTGAGCTTCCCCAGTGCCTGCATAGGACGGGAGAACAGAATCACCAGGATATCAGGGAATCTTTGTGGGGGACTTGTGCAGGGCCTGCCCCACAGGAAATGTCTGCAGTGCTGGGGGGTGGAGGTGGGGGACTGATCCACCAGGGGAGCATGGGGGAGCAGAATGGGCAACTGATCTGCCTTCCAATTGGCACAGGTGCCACATGGTGGAGACTGGTCAGTGTGATGGAACTGTAAGGGGCATGGTTTGCAGGAAAGACTCAGTCCCAGAATTTCCACAGCCCAGTGGCATTTTGTAGTAACCCCAAATGACCTGGAATAACCTAAATGTCCTAAACAGCCAACATTTAAAATCAGAAACAACAGCAAGACAGCAATTTAGCTCAGGCAGAGTTCAAGTTCCAGTCCCAAGTTCAAATTCAGGAAATTTCCCCCAATCCAGGAATTAACCACAGAATAGGAAATTGGTTCCAGGGCAGTTTTTAAGTAGTGGTGGTTGCTATTAATCTACCACAGCATGGGGAAAAAACCACAGACCAATGATAAAGTTCTGATTTTGAACATTAAAGGTCTAATACCACCAACAAGCACTTATAAAACATGGAAGAGGTGGCTGTCTCCTCAAACACACAGGCATCAATGCAAAAACACAAAGATCAAGAAAGAACAGAGAAACATAACACCACCAAAGGAAACCACAGTGTCAGAAATGAACCCAGAAGCAAAGCAGATTCATGAAATGTCTGACACAGAATTAAGAATAATCCTCTTAAAGATGTTCAGGGAGTCACAAGAAAAATACAGATAGGAAATTATAAAATATTTGGAAAATAATCAAGGACAGAACAAGAAACTTGACAAAGAAATAGAATCTATTTTAAAAAAGCAAATAGAAATTCTAAAAATAAAGAATATGTTGTCTGAACTGAAAAACTCAATAGAAAGCTCTAACAGCAGACTTGATCAAACAGAGGAAAGAATCAGTGAGCTCAAAGAAAGAACACAGAAATTATTCAGAGGAACATAAAGAAAAAAATGAAACAGAACTGCAGCAATTATGAGACTCCTTCAAGCAATCTCTACATAATCTTTACATAATTGGTATACCCAAAGGAGAAGATAAAGAAATTTAGAAAGCATATTTAAGGAAGTAATGGCTGAAATTTTCCCAAATATGGAGAAAGATGACAGCCTCTAGGTACAGGAAGTTCAGAGGTCACCAATCAAATTCGATTCAAAGAGGAATGCCTCAAGGCACATCATAATCAAATTATCAAAAACCAAAGACAAAGAGAGAATACTGAAAGCAGCAAGAGGAAAGAAACACATAACATTCAATGGATCCCCAATAAGGCTCTCAATAGATTTCTCAGTAGACACCCTAGGGCCATGAGAGTATGGGAGAATATATTCAGAGTACTGAAGGAAAAAGACTGTCAACAAGTCACATGACATTCAGGGAAGGAGCCCAGGTCAGTGCCTGGCAGCCAGAGTGGGCAGGAGATGATGGCAGTTCTTTTGGGGGGTTGGCATCATTCTGTATTGTCAATGGTGGTTGTTATGCAGGTTACAAGAATCTATGCATGTGTAAAACTTGTGTGACATTACAACAAAAAAGAGCAAATTTTACTGTATATAAGTTAAAAAGTAATTTTTAAAAAGTTCTCATTGTAAAAAACTAAAGCAAATTAAAAACAGAAAAATAAATATGAAAGAAGAAAATTAGGCATTCCAGGGGCCAGCCCATGGCTCACCTGGGAGAGTGCGGTGCTGATAACACCAAGGCCATGGGTTCGGATCCCATATAGGGATGGCCGGTTTGCTCATGGGTGAGCATGGTGCTGACAACACCAAGTCAAGGGTTAAGATCCCCTTACCGGTCATCTTTAAAAAAAAAAAAAAGAAAGAAAATCAGGCATTCCAGACAAAAATCTATCAAACTACATTAGGAAAATTGTAAAACATTTTAATTAAGAGCCAAATAAAACTCTAATTTGGTCAGATTATTATGTTTTTAATCAAAATTTCCTTTTATGAACATGTAGCAAACATCATGTAGTGGTCAGGATCATGGTGACACAGTGTGCACACATGTGTGCATGTCTGTGAATAAAGTGGAAAATACACTAAGATGTCAAATAAAACATTTTGGAACACTGAGCAAGACTTCAAACAAGAGAGCATAGAGCCCACAGTGGTTAAGTAGGAAAAACTGATGCGCATGTGCCACATCGGTTGAGAAAAGCTAGTCTAGATCATCGTGGCTTCAGGCTGGTGGGCAGGTGCCTGAATCACACATATTAAAAAGAAAGTGCAGACACTTACGCTCAGGGTGCAGCCCTTCTGCAGATGATGCTTCAGGGTCTTCTCGAGCTTGGACAATGCCCTGCACAGCTCTGCTTTCTCTCGGGTCACTGTGCTGACAGCTTTTGTAAGAGAATCATTGTCTTTCAGCAAGACATCCACAAGCTGGATTTGTAGTTCTGCTGCCATTTTTTTCTTGAAAAGGAGAAGACAAAAACTAATTTACAATAATTTTTTTGTTGAAAGGCATGCACATTATTCATGCTTTTCATTGTTGCTGATTATTTTCAAGGATTATAATTTTAAATGTGCTTGGGGTTCACTGGGAAGCTATGGGCTGAGCAAAGCCTGGGACCGGAAATGATAAAAGTCATCAAATCAATTCTCTACAAAACAGACTGCACAAAACTGAACTGCATGAATAATGTAGGCCTGTCACAAAATGAAACCCTTTTGTGGTGGTTCTAATAGTACCATACACAGACTGCACCTGAAGAGGTGCCCAGGAAGTATCGTTTCCTCACCCTGAGGGTCAAATGTGTAAGTCCCTTAAGGCAGATTCATTTCCACAATCAGTCTACAGAGGGTGTGGGACACTAAAATGGTCACCAGCACCCAACACAAGGGGGACAGGATGTGCCACACCAACTGATGATGCTCAGCGAGTGAGGTTGGGGGTAAGCAGGATCAAAGGCTGATCAGTACAACTCTCCTGCTGCTGAACATTCATGTTGCTTCCACATAAATGCTATGATTTCACAAACGTCAGAATATTTATCAGGAATTTATATCAGCAGCCAAGATTTCTAACACCCCTCAGAGGCAGCTAATAGGGAGCTCAGAATTTCCACAGAGAACTTGGGTTTTCATTTCCAGCTAAGGCTCTCAACACAAACACGCAAGCAGGCTGGGCTGAGGCAAACACTCAGCAGTTTCTCAGGAAGCTTGCAGAACTTCAGGCACATCTGCCCTCACAGCAGAGCAGAACCCACAGACTCTCCAGACCAGCAGCATCCCCTGCATACATCCAGGATGTGCAGTGAGTGACACGTGAGAGGGGGGAGTCTAGAAAGTCACACAACACTTGTGCACAGCACACCCAAACCCCTAAAAACAACACAACATGCGCCAAGACATGGAGGCCATCTATCACCGCATAGCACCTTCGTGGTCAGCCAGACAGCAAAGTTGAAGTCGAAGATAGTGAGGGAGGGAGGAACAACTGTCCAACAATAAAGGAAGAAACCACAAGGCTGCCAAGACATCCTCTGCAGGAGAGGCGGCATGTGTCACGTATTCAGCCTCAGCTCCCTCTGTCAGGGCAGGAGGAGCACAGGGTGGGGCATGGAGGAGCTCCATAGCTAACCTGGGAGGAGGTGGACGTGCTCAGTTCAGACTTCAGTTCCTCTAACGTACGCAATAAAGATGTCACTGCTTTCTCATTGGATGATGTCCAATCACTAATTGTCCTATAAAGACAAACAGGCATTTAAAAGGTTCATATGTATCCCAAATGACCATCATCCAAACCTATTCAAGAACTCCCTGCTGAACAGAGACAGGGAAAATGGGTTTATGCAGCATCTCCTCAGAGAGAGACTAAGAGTGACACCACCACGGGGTCCCTGTGTGGGTTTATCTGTGCATGTTTGTGAATCACTTCATTGAGCTACGAGGCGGAGCAGCCTCAAAGTGGGAAGCAGCGCCTGCAGGTGGACACTTCCGTGAACCTCAAAAACCTCCAGCCACTAGACAGTGAGCACAAGGAGGCACAACGACACACACGTCACCACACACTGCGGCTTTCTGCTGGAATTCCATGTCAATCATTAAAAATCCTGTCCTGAATGAAACTATGCTTAGAAATCATGCTGCTCTATAAATTAAATCCAAGAGCACACAAGAGAACTATATTAGCTGAATTTCTGTATGTAGGGAAAATGGCAAATATTAATTTTTCTGTTCATATAAAACATCATGGTCTTGACTTCTTAATGGTATAACCCTACATCCCAGGTATGTGGTGACAGCCTCAGAGGCTCAGTGTGACACAGACACCAGGCAGCACCCTAACGTTGATGGGCAGGGCAGGGTGGGACGACTGGTTGGGGGAGGTGTCCAGGCCCCAAACCCTCTGGGTGGCGAAGCACTGTGAAGGAGTGTGGAGAACCAAACTAAAAGAAACTTGGAAACCCCAGGTCAGATGTATTTGATTCACAAGATTTTTTTCCTCTAATATTAGAATGTAAAAAATATGATTTTGTTTGTATTTTTCAGGAGAGTCTTGCATGGGGAAAGAAATAGGGTGTGAGTTCATTAACAATGGCCCTTCAGCATTTTTCTTAACATAAGGGCATTTGACTGCACAGTGCTAGTTAGTTCCAGGCAACGTGCACCCTCACCTGTCCACAGTCTGGTTAATAAAGCAGGTTAGGAGCCTGGCAGCACACAGCAGCTGCTGCCTTATCCTCTCCAGTTCCTGCTGCTGTTCCCGGAGACAGTCCAAGCCCAAGCTGCAGGCCCTGTGGGGAGAGCCCAGGTGGGGGCCATTGCCGCAAAGCGCCTGCTCTTTTGACTCCAGCTCTCTCACCGTCTGCTGAAGCTGCTTGATCTTGTGCTCATCACGCTGACGTTGTAATTGTAATTCCCGCTGTTCACAATGGCAAAAACAGAAAAGACCTTCCTGTGAGTGTTCCAAAAGCAAAGCCATCCAGCAAAAGAAAATGCAGCAGTGCACAGGGCAGGCAGGCCCCTCATGGACCAGAGCCAGAACCCTCAGGCAGGCAGCCTCTGCTCTGCACATAGGACTTCCACCGGGATCCCTTGAACTAGTTCACCCAACATCCTCCACACTGTGGTGTTCCAGGTGCAACACAGACTCAGAGGAGCCTCCAACTCAGAGAAGGCTGAACCGCACTCCAGAATTTCAGTGGTGAACATCTCTGTATTTTGAGACCTGTTAGGCTTTCACCAGGTCCAAGGTAGGCAGGCACACAGGGGCAGAAGGAGAGGGACCTGCAGTGCTGAAGCAAACGGTCCCCAGCTCCACTCACACGGGCACATGCCCACACACAAACACACGCACAGTCAGGCACACACACATGTGCTGGTGAACACACATGCATGTGCACATGTGTATGAACTGCAGGGAAGCCCTGCAGAACCTGAGTGCAGGCTGGGGTCTGAGCTTGGGTTACTGGACAGCCCCTTGGTGTCTATGCTGACCTTACTGAGCACCAACTCTCTGAGCTGTGGAGAAGTGGTCCACAGTGCTGAACCCCCCGCCCAGGCCCAACTCTCCATAGGGCAGGAGACAGAGTCAGTCACTGGACAGGGGTGAGGAGGGATGAGGCAGCTTCAGAAAGGGCACCTGTGGATTCCCAGTGGCACTCCTCATGGAAAACAAAGGTGGAACAGGTAGACGAGGCTCCCCATGTCGGGGAGAGAACACCAAGAACTGAGCCTGAGGCTCACGAGGGAAGCTTCAGAGAAATCACCCAGCTCCATGGCCCCCACACAGCCAGATCCACGCCATGGTACACACACCTACTCACAGGTGACCAGGAGTGCGGTTCACAGCTTCCTAACATCTCACTTATGCATGAGCCTCATAGGCGAACAGAGATTATTATTTCACCTATTTTTCAGATGAAGAAAGTAAGACACGGAGGAACTGACGAGTTTACATTGTTCAAAAAAGATGAAGTTGGCCCTGAAATGGCTATCTTGGGAGGCTCTAGTAGATACGGCTAGGGAAGGATTCTGTAATCCAGATCAAATTAGCCATCTACAGTAGAAATAACTCCAAAAGGGTTACATCACTTAAAAACACATATCAAGGTGCATCGTGAAGAACAGTTATTAATTTAACTTAGAAAACTTTTTCTTTGTATTTATTTTTTAAGCAATCATGTTACCACCAATTTTTATAATTAAAAAAAAGAAAATTAAATGAAAACAAGAGACAGAAAACAGACTAGTGGTTGCCAGGGCTAAGGGGGGAGATGGTGAGTGATTATTTAATGACTATGGGATTCCTTTTTGGGGTGATGAAAATATTCTAAAATTGGTTGTAGAAATAGTTGCATAATTCTTTAAGTATACTTAAAAACACTAAACTGGGCAATTTAAATAAGTGAATTCAATGGTATGTAAATTATATCTCATAAAGCTGTTAAAAAATATTAATCACACCTCTGATATGAACTTACAAAACTAATATTACAACCTTTTGAAATCTTGTAACATTTAGAAACCTAGAGTTTAGGTCTTAGAAATAGATGTTCATTTCTTAACTATTTCGTGGCAGACTAAT
>NW_007733477.1:0-31684 GCF_000696425.1 Galeopterus variegatus | reverse complement strand
GCCACACTCCCAAGCGCCGCACTCAACCGAGTGCACCACCGGGCCGGCCCGTGGCAGACTAATCTTAAAAAGACCAGGCCATTGGTTTTACCTGTGTGTTATAACTACATAAAATATAAAAACAGAAATAGTAAAGGTTATTTTTTTTAAAAGCCTTTAAAAAATATTTTCAAAGAGGGCAAAACAGACATTAATCCATAAGACACAGAAGCTTTTGGCTGACACAAAATGTATCTAAAAATTAAGGACCACCCTAAAAATGAAAGAGGAAGGATTATTTCCCAGCCCACCTTTGAAGTCAATGTTATCCTGAAACTTAAACCAAAGACATCACAAAATATTTTCAAAGAGGGCAAAACAGACATTAATCCATAAGACACAGAAGCTTTTGGCTGAAACAAAATGTATCTAAAAATTAAGGACCACCCTAAAAATGAAAGAGGAAGGATTATTTCCCAGCCCACCTTTGAGGTCAATGTTATCCTGAAACTTAAACCAAAGACATCACAAGAAAAGAAAAGAACACTACATGGGCTGGCTGCTAAGCTCAGCTGTTAGAGTGCAATGTTATAACACCAATGTTAACGGTTCAGATCCCCACGCTGGCAGGCCACCAAAAAAAAGAAAGAAAAGAAAAGAACACTACATGGGCTGGCTGCTAAGCTCAGCTGTTAGAGTGCAATGTTATAACACCAATGTCAACGGTTCAGATTCCCACGCTGGCAGGCCACCAAAAAAAAGAAAGAAAAGAAAAGAAAACCACAGACCAATATCCCTTAAGATTACAGATGCGAAAATCCTCAATAAAATACTAGCAAACTGAATCTAGCAACATATAAAAAGAATTATTCACCACGATCAAGTGGAATTTATCCCAGGAATGCAAGCATGGCTCACCACAAGAAATCAATCAAGGTCATACTTTATGATATCAATAGAATAAAGGGCAAAAACCACAGATCTCAATAGGCACTGAAAAAACATTTGACAAAATCTAATACTCTTTCATGATTAAATTTTAAAAGGTTGATTAAACAAGGAATAGAAGGGTAAAAGGCATTAACAAAAACCGTCTGGTAAAGGGCATCAACGAAAAACCCACAGCTAACATCATACTTAATGGTGAAAAACTGAAAGCTTCCCCAAGTTCGGGAACGAGGCAAGGGCGTCTGCTCTCACCACTGCTATTACATGGAAAGTTCTCACCAGGGTAATCAGGCAAGAGGAGGAAATAAAAACATCCAAATGGGAAGGGAAGAAGTAAAACTACGTCTATTTGTAGATGCATGACCTTATATATGGAAAATCCATATTAAAAAATTTTTTTTAATATTTAAAAATATTAAAAAATTAAAAAATATTGGAACTATTAAACAAGTTCAGCAAAGCTGCAGGATACAAAATCGGTATATAAAAATCAACTGTATGCTATACACCAGCAATGAACAATCTGAAAATAAAGTTAAGAAAACAATTCCATGTACAACAGCACCAAAAAAATAAGAAAAGACTTAGGACTAAATTTAACAAAAGTATAAAGCTTATATCATGAAAGCTACAAAATACGGATGAAAGAAATTAAAGATCTAAATAAATGGAGAGACATTCCATGTTTAAGGATCAGAAGACTTAATATTGTTAAGATGTCAATACTACCCAAAGCAATCTACATTTTTAACCCAATCCACAGCAAAATCCCAATGGCCTTTTTTGCAGAAATGAAAAAGCCAATCCTCAAATTCATATGGAATTGTGAGGAGCCCCAAACAGCCAAAACAATCTTGAAAAAGAATGACACTGGAGGAATCACACTCCTTGATTTCAAAGCTTGCTACAAAGCTAGAGTAATCAAAAGTGTGGGGTTGGCATAAGGACAGACTTGTAGACCAATGGAACAGAGCAGAGAACCCAGAAACACCCCTATGAGACCCGTGTGCGTTGCCTAGCCCTCCCGTCGCTTGTGACTTCTCAGCACTGACTGTGCAGCAGACGGCTCTCACCAGCCTCTCCTTGTCTCTCGGCCACTTCTTCCACTGTTCCGCATCTGCTCGGCTCTGCCTTGGCTTCATTCTCCTCGTGGTATCCTTGAGTCCTTCTTGCTCTTTCAATCTTGTGTGTAACTGCTCTAATTCTGCCTGTAACCAAGCTGGCTTCTCCCTTTCTCTCTCCAGATAGCATCTCAGCTCTTGTTTTGGGGTCTGCAGGGCTTCCACAGTTGACTTCAACATGGCACTTACCTCCTTCTCTTTCCGGAGTTCTTCACAGCGCTTCTGAGCCTCAGCCTCAAGCTGCTGCTGCGAACGCACAGCTTGCTGCTGCACCTTTTCAAGCACTGCTTGCAGCTCCACCACATGGGACTTCTCTTCTTTCAGCTTCCGCAACAAAGCACGGTGCACCTGCGTCTCCTGGTGGGCGCAGGCCTCCTGGGTCCTCTGGCTCAGCTGCTCCGTCAGGAGCCGCTCATGCTGCAAGGCCTCTGACAGTTCCAGTGCGCGGCTCTTCTCGGCCTCCAGACTCTTCTGGAGCTCAGAGAGCTGGCTCCGTTCCTGTGCCAGCAACGCCTCACAGCGTGAAGACTCGATCTGCAGCTCCTTCTGAAGATTGTCCTTTGCCGTCTGCTCGTGTTTTAACGCAACACAGAGTCGACTACTCTGAGCATATTGCTTCTCCAAGGATACTCTTAATTCCTACATCAGTGATAAAGTAGGATGGGAAAATTAAATTAAGAGGAAAAGTATCTAAATAATTTTCATGCTCAAATTTTTGTTTATATACTTTAACCTTTTGAAGCTTACCCTATGGGTAAGCTTACCTATGGGTAGTATAAGGATTTTTTTGTTACTCTGACATCTTGATTGCATGGCTGAAGTATTTTTAAATGCACAAACACATAAATGCACAAACACATCCTGGATTCAGAGATGCCCCTTCTCCCATCCTCAGAAAAACACAATGCCAACTCAAAGACATATACCTCCTGCTTGCTCTGAACCACAATTTCTGTGTTGCTGAAAAACACTCACCGTAACCCATGGCATTGATGGTAGACTTGCTCTGGAACTACAGACCACCACTGGATCCATTGTGCAAAGAAGCTGTGTCCCTACCGTGCATCTGGTTTGTGTACAGACCTCTGAGGCTGCACGTTGTCCAGGACGGCCAGTGAGGACACTGCTCAGAGACAGCGGGGACTGCCCAGCAGTCCACCCTTCAGTGCTGTCACTACTGAGGTACTATTTTACCTGAAAATATAGCCATATCTCACTGCCATGAAGAATAAGAAAAGAAGGCATGAAAGAGGAGAACTGCCTCACGCTTCTGACCAATACTGGCCTGGATGGTCTGTGCCTTGTGGGCTACGGCCCCGCTGCCCAGTTACCTCCAGGGACTTGGCACTCTGGCCCTCCCGCTGCAGGTGCTGCAGCTGCTTCTCCTCCAGTTGGCTCTGGAGGGCACGCTCCTTCACCCGCTCGCTCTCCAGCTCCTGAAGTGCGGCCTTCAGATCGTGCTCTTTGCTGTCCAGCACGGATCTGTGTGGGGACAATAGGCGGCATCATGCCTCATGTCACGGAACACTCTGAAGGGGACACACAGGCCAGCACCCAGGGGCCAGGACCCTGCCACTTCCCATCACCTGTCCCTGTGCTTCACCCTCCTTACCAGACTTAAACCCAGGGCGAGCAGGACGCTGCTCTCCAAAAGCTACAAGAACACCTTGCCAGGTCAAGGCATACTAGAGGTTCTGTCTTACTTCAATGCCAAGAAAAATGTGGGTTACTTCCGTTTATAGTCAATGAAATGTCTAATGGCAGCTACAAAGGTGAGGGGACAGAAGGAAAGGCATGTCTCACTGTTCAAAGTCCCATACCTCAGCTGGAGGACTTCCTTCTGCACGTCGTTGAGGGACTGCAGCAGTCTTTCGTTCTCCTGTTTGCACTCACAGAGCTCGGACTTCAAGTCTCTCACTGCGTTCTGCTCCACCACCAGGAGCTTCCGAACACAAAGCGCCTTCTCTTGCTCCTCACTCAGGGTTTTCTGCAGGTCGCTTGCTATACATTTTTCCTGCTCAACTTTATACGCCAATAATTCAACTGAGAAAAAATTAAAGAACATAAAATAGCATTATTCACAGCCCAAAGTGAGCTATACAGATTGTAAATCAGAAATCAGTAGGAAGAAGGAGGTGTATCCTTTGGGGGAGAAATGAAGTTTCTACAAATTAGAAGCTGTCGTTTCTGATAAAGCCAGGATACTAGGGGTCATGCACCTTCATCACCGAGGTCTCTGTCCTCTGAGCCCATTTCCTTCTAGGCCCCTCTCTCCTGGCCAGGTGCACATTGAGACCAGGAGTGAGGTACCCACTAGGCCATCCTAAAACGTCACCCCAAACACCACATGCCTCCAATAGAGACAAGAGTAGGCCCAGGTGGCTTCACTGGAAATTCTCTGCAAAACTTAAGGAAGGAGTAACCCCAGCTCTACACAAACTCCTCTGGAAAAGTCAAGGTAAGGAGACACTTCCCAGTCTGCTACAAGGCCAGCACGACTCCAACATCAAAACAAGAAAAAAGGCACAAAGGAAGAACACTACAGACTAATGCCTCTTGTGAACGTAGATGCAAAATACTGGCACATCCAGCCCAGAAGAGCACAAAAGGTAAGGTGCCAGGACCAGGGGTCGTGGCCCAAGTGCAGGGCCATTCCCCTCCACAGAATCCAGAACCAGGAATGGAAGGAGCTTCTCAAACGGACCTCACATGTGGGGCCGGCCCGGCGGAGCACTACTACAGTGCTCTGCAAAATACTGGCACATCCAGCCCAGAAGAGCACAAAAGGTAAGGTGCCAGGACCAGGGGTCATGGCCCAAGTGCAGGGCCATTCCCCTCCACAGAATCCAGAACCAGGAATGGAAGGAGCTTCTCAAACGGACCTCACATGTGGGGCCGGCCCGGCGGCGCACTACTACAGTGCTCTTTGTGAACGTAGATGCAAAATACTGGCACATCCAGCCCAGAAGAGCACAAAAGGTAAGGTGCCAGGACCAGGGGTCGTGGCCCAAGTGCAGGGCCATTCCCCTCCACAGAATCCAGAACCAGGAATGGAAGGAGCTTCTCAAACGGACCTCACATGTGGGGCCGGCCCGGCGGAGCACTACTACAGTGCTCTGCTTGGGAGCGCGGCGGCACTCCCGCCGAGGGTTCGGATCCCACATACAGACCAGCCGCTCACTGGCTGAGCGAGGTGCAGGCGCAACACCGAGGGTTGCGATCCCGTTGCCGGTCCCGGTCCGGTACGGGCGTGACACTGATGGTTGCAATCCGTTGCCGGTCACGAAAAAAGACAAAAAGGAAAAAAAAAAAACGGACCTCACATGAGATGGTACAAGATGGGACACAAGGACAGGCATCTGTCAAGGGCCTGACTGGTGTCACGGGCAAGAAAAGAAGTTGATGGGAAACAAAAAATAAAATAGCATTTATCTACAGATAACAGGGTCTATGTAAGAATTCTACAAAGCATCTAAATTAAATGTAGAAACCTATGACACACTTTTCAACTCTGGTGTGAGCTCCCGAGAATCTCCCAGCACACTTGGCGCCTGAGAGGAGCCCACTCCTACCTCTGTGGCCTGGCGAGGCCTCCGTCCTGCCTGGCCCCCCCTTGCCCTGCCCACCCTCAGAAAGTCTCTACTCAGTTCTGCTGACTCAGAAGCGCAGCAGCCCCATTGTCCCCACACTCGGGGGCTGGTGAGACCAGGCGTTGCTGCTTCCAGACTCCAGCACTGTGCCATGCATCTGCCTTCCCATGCAGGCCAGCAGCACACCCACCCTGCCTGCGCAGCTGGTGCTCCTGGTGGCTCCCATGGGCCTCTGCGCTGGTCAGTGCCGCACACAGCTGCTGCAGCTTCTCCTGGTTCTGCAGGTGCGTCATGCGCAGCTGGGCACGCAGAGCCTGGATCTCAGAGAGCAAGCTGTTCCTGTCGGACAGGTGGAGGTGCTCCAAGGACTTTTCTTGCACGTTTCCCTGGGGATGGGATAGGGAAAGAGGGAAGAGTAGACCAAGCACAAAATACAGGACTTCCCGGGTGCCTCCAAGGCTGGGAAGGCCAAGAGCCCCATACCCCCAGCCCTCCCTGCAGCCCAGCCTTTGCAGACCCATGCTTCAGTTCTGCTGGGACAAGCTTGTTGAGTGCGTGAATCCAGAATAGGTGCACAGTGCCTCTGGGGGCCCTCGGTTCCCAGTACATTCTCCATGCGCTCTCAGGCCTGTGGGGCCTGGGCTGGGCTGTGCTGACCCGCTGCGGGGCCTAGTCAGCACCTTCCTCTGAACACTCGGTTTTGAATGTACTTTTTGTGTCCTCTGATCCTCTAACCCCAAGTGTGGAGTGCTTAACAACCGAGGAAGGGCCACTTGGAATCACCCTCTGCCAGTGATTTCCAGATCAAAGTGAGGGCATAAGAGAGAATCAATGTGCTCAACTGTCCTCATTACAGCTCACGAGTACAAGCACAGCCTGACACAGAGTGATGCATGATCTGCTCGGTCAGGTACTGCCACATTCCAAGGTTGAGAGAAACACATGAACCAAAATTCACATATGAAACAGACTCTGTCACTCTGTTCATTCATTAGGGCTGGGCTCCTGGTGGGTAAGACAAGACATGGACATAGAGCAGTCGCTCACCTGCTCCTGGATGGCATTCCCCAGCCTCTTGAACAAGGCACTGTGATCCCCAGGGTCTGAGTTGCAGAGTCTGGGCTGCAGCTGGACCTGCAGCATCTCCCACTCTTTCTCAAACACCCCCTGGATGACCTGCAGAAATTCTCCTCTCCAATCAAAGCACATGTCCGAAGCTTCCTAAAATATTCAAAGAAGAAACTCAGTGGTCTCTAGGTGCATTCTACAGGTGCTGTATGGAAAGAATGTTTGTGTTCCCCCAAAATTCATATTTTGAAGCCCTAACCCCAATGTGATGGTATTTGGAAGTAATAAGGTTTAAATGAGGTCACAAGAGGGGGCCCCATCTGACAAGACTGTGTTCTTATAAGAGGAGAAAGAGACACCAGAGCCACTGTGTCACAGGAACATGGACAGGCCTCTCAGGGTTCTTGGCTATGGCTCCCTGTGGGCAAAGCCAACAGTGTAGGCTCCGTAAATACTTTGGAAAAGTTGTACATGAGCTGCAAAATAAAACTGCGTGTTCCCACTTACTGGACCAAACACTTCCATACCTTCTCTCCCTTTTGTGGTTGTCGTGCTGACTCCAGCAGGCCCTGCCCCTCCCTCGAGAAGTGGTCCAGGGGTGTGTGTGGCTCGCCCTTGCCCAGGGTCCTAGGCGGGCTGCAGCTCTCTGACAAGGCCAGTATCTGGCGGCTCTCGTCACACACCATCTGCAGCAAGGCCTGAGTAGGAAAAGCTCGTTAGAAAGGGGGAAGACCAGCTTGAAGCCTCCATCCATGTCCTGTTCCATCCACCCTATCAGTGTGCAGGCTGTGTAGCTCAGCCCTTCTGAAAGCAGTGGGCAGCAGGGAAGAGGGGATGCCCCTGTGGGCTTTGTACCAAACAGCAGAGTCTGCTATTGTAACCATGAGGTCTTCAGTTTTCCTCCCCTGCAGCCTTCAGAAAGACAACAATGAAACCAGGTTTGAAGAGTGAATTTCTGCATGAGATACTCCAGGGATGGCCCCATAATTTACTCCTTCCCACCAGTTATCCCTCCAAGCCCAGGCAGAGCTCAGGGCAGGGCTACAGCCAGGTCGTGAAGACGCCATGGACCTCCCTTGCTCTCCTGGGCCACGAAGAGGCCTGTGCACATGGTGCAG
The DNA here is from genome assembly GCF_000696425.1 of Galeopterus variegatus. Lineage (NCBI taxonomy): Eukaryota > Metazoa > Chordata > Mammalia > Dermoptera > Cynocephalidae > Galeopterus > Galeopterus variegatus. The sequence continues at coordinate 23,860 of NW_007733477.1, read as the reverse complement.
CTGCCAGCCAGTACCAACTACCAGCATGGGGTCAAGGGCATGAGGCCAGATGTGGGGAGCAGGGAAAACCATCCCCAAAAGGCTCTGTCCAAGTCTTGACCCACAGGTTTGTGAGCACAATGTGGCTGCTCCACACGACTGAGCATGGACGGGGACTGACACACTGGCCATCTGTCCTACCCAAGGAAGCTGAGGGAGGACAGAAGATGGCTTCTATGAGCCATTCTCAAGGAGAAGCCGTGTCAAGGCCAGCACAGAGCCCAGTGCCCCCATGGACATCTTTGCCACAGCTGCAAACGAGGACTCTGCATGGGACATGTTTAGCTTAAAAATCTGAGGGGAAAAAAAAACTGGTAAAGTTCAAAAAGAGAAACGTTGAGACCAAGAAACGACAAGGCCTGTGACGCAGCCCGGTCAGTAGATAGGAACACGTTCTGCTGTGATTCTGACGACGTGACCAAGAAAGAAGTGGAACACGACTAGGAAGTACTGGAGAAGTGGAACACGACTGGAAGTGTATCACTTTAAAGATGACGGCCTTCCACCATTTTAAGTAATTTTTCTTTAAAACAACTTATTTGACATGACACGGACACACATCGAGGTCTCTGGATGAGGACTAAGGGTGAGCCTGGCAGGCCACACTCCATCCTGCACCAGCGAAGACAAGAAGAGCCAGGTAACCACAGTTATCACCCTGGCTGTAGACGATGGGCCATTTTCTATTTTTTATATGCTTTTCTGGATTCTATAACGAAGACAAACAGCATTTTAAAAAACACCTCTCCCAAAGAAAGAGGTAGTCCCTCCAGCATCCCCACCAGGTGGCGTCACATCTTTGTAGATCTCGGTTTTCTGTAAGGAAATCCACGTGGAACAGGGCCACAGGCCAGAGAGGAGGGCAGAGACCTTGCTGGTGGCTCCAATCTCAGTATACTGTCTTCCTTTCAGCCTGGGGGTCCCAGGGACATAATCGTTAGGGCTGAGAAGATTTGGAGCCTCCACTGTCAGGGCCGAATGTCTGCCAAGGGAACTGTGTTTTGGCCACAGCCCACAGGTGTGTCCTGTCCCCTGCCCCTGCAGTCACCCTCTACACTGTCCAGGCCCTTGGCGGCTGACACTCAGCACTTCCTACATGGCCTCACACAGGCCACTCACCTGCAGCCCATGCCCAGGCTTAAATCCCAGGCACAATCGCCTGAGGTGCCCAAGCATGGCTGGGCTCAAGCCCTTCCCATGACCTCCCTTGGCACATGCCCCACATTCCTCCAGCCTCCCAAGTTCAGGGGCTTACAAGACGTCCATGACTGATGTCTGAGCACAGGAATCTCCCATGGTTCCTAAGAACGGCACATAGAGCAGACCAAGCCAACAACTACAGCCTCCTGAGCTGCCTGCTGGCTCTCACTGCAAGTGCGAGGCCATGATCCGAGGATGTTCTACATTCCCAAAATACAGTTTAGAAATGTAAAACAATAAAGGAAAACACTGAGTCTAAGACAGTGTGAGAAACCTATCAAAAAAACACCCTCCTGTCACTTTCAGCCGAGCGGGGCAAGCACGGCTCTTTCTGCTCACTGTCCACCTCTCAGTGCCTTCTTCAAAGGGCCCGGGTGGGGGGGGGCTTCACTGGCTTTTTTTGTTTTCTTTGTTGATTACTAAGCATAAGTGTGAAGAATTGTCATTAACAACCAAATTTACTCCTTAAAAATCAGGAAATATTCTAATATTAGATAGTGCTAACAGAAACATCTCCTCGATGTTTTATATCATATAAAAATTGGGGGAGTGCAAGGAAAAAGAAAAAAGACAAAAAATCAACTACTCCAATTTTCATTCTTAAATAAAATTTCAGAAAAGATTTTATTAACCTCCAAATTGTTTTATTTGGGGCCGGCCCATGGCTCACTGGGGAGAGTGCGGTGCTGATAACACCAAGGCCACGGGTTCGGATGCCATATAGGGATGGCCGGTTAGCTCACTGGGTGAGCGTGGTGCTGACAACACCAAGTCAAGGGTTAAGATCCCCTTACCGGTCATCTTTAAAAAAAAAAAAAAAAAACAAATTGTTTTATTTGGAAATGCTTTTATTATTCGAATGAGACACGATAATGATATTATATCATTTACTTAATTAGCCGAGTTTATGTCAATAGTTTTGCTATAAAATAATCTGCTAAATTGGGAGAGAAAAGAAAACCTATGAAAAGTCCCACAAAAATTCTGCCTTCAGAGTTGGCTCCAAGGGTGCAGCCTGGCCCCCTAGGAGATGCTTAACCCTAGAGTTCACATAGGCAGCCCTCAAGCCTGGGACATGTCTGGTTCTGTGGCCCTGAATGCGCAGCAAAGAAAACCTATGAAAAGTCCCACAAAAATTCTGCCTTCAGAGTTGGCTCCAAGGGTGCAGCATGGCCCCCTAGGAGATGCTTAACCCTAGAGTTCACATAGGCAGCCCTCAAGCCTGGGACATGTCTGGTTCTGTGGCCCTGAATGCGCAGCACCCATGGGCTTGCAGGCCCCCCACTGCCCAGACAGAAGATGCACCTGCGGGGCTGGCACAGATCTGCGATGGGACCCCACTGGTGAGGATCAGGACACACCTGCCCATGACGGGGCCCTCAGCCAGGCACAACCATCATGATGGGACCCTCAGCCAGGTACAACCATATCCAGACAGTAAGAAGAGGGAGGGCCCTTGATGGGAAGGCCTCTATGCTTCTAGGCAAGAGGCCTAAAGGTCCCCCTTTTCCATCAGACACAAAGAAATGCCACAGGCTTCCTGCTGCCTGCGGACAGCAGCTGCTGAATGGGAAGGAACCAATGACTGGTGAGCCTCGAGGCACCTGCCCGACACAGAACACACAGGGCTGCAATAACAAACTCTCCTCAAGGGCTCAGCCGAGCAAGGGCTGAGGCTGCCCGTCAGAAACACCCTCACCTCCTTCCCAAGCACCAACATCAGGAAATACGTATGAGCAAGGCCATAAAGGCCATCTGGTAATATCCTCTGGAAGGGACGAACACACTATGTGCTTCAACAGCAAAGCTGGTGGGACCCCCCCTTTCAGGACCCTGGTGTGGAGACAGAAGGGCAGCCAGGCAGGAGCGGCCACCCCTGAGGTCAGTCTCCAAAACCAAACAAAAACCAAACACAATCACTTTGCAACAAATGGTCACAGGTTTTGTGTTTTTGGGGGGTGGCTAGCTGGTACAAGGCTCCAAACCCATGACCTTTAGGTTATAAGGCTGTACTCTAACCAACTGAGCTAACTGGCCAGCCTGGTCACAGGTTTCAATGAGTAAATTCAGGAAGATGAATCCTAGATCTGTCTCTCTTGTGATTCGTTAAAACACATGTACTTAGAGACACCCAGGAAGAGCAGGTCCGCCTGTCACAGGACCACAGCTCCCAGGGCCCCTGCAGCCCTTCAACCCAGGCTCTCACCTGGGTCACCTGCGCCGATGCCCCTCAACAGCAGCTTCTCTCCTTCCAGACGGCACCAGCAGACCAGGGGTTGCAGAGGGCTAGAGGCATGAGGCATGCTCTTACCTTCATGTGCTTTGGATGGACTTCTTTCCCCTTCATTGCTTCTAGTGACCATCGGAACCTTCCAGAGATGCAAGCAGGAGCTGTAACACTGGCGGCAGGAGCTGTAACACTGGCGGCTGGAGCTGTAACACTGGCGGCAGGAGCCTCGAGATCTCCTGTCCCCAGACTCAGTCTCGCTCCAAAACCCAAGCCATCACCTAAAAACACCACAAGGTCAGGGACCGAAACTACCCCTCTCTGGTACATTCTGCCAAGGACACACCACAGAGTGCAGGGTGGGGACAGCTGGAGCAGAAACACCCAGCAACAACTGTGGCTATGGCTCATCTCAATGAAGAAGCATTGATGGGCCTCCAGTCAAAGACAGTAAACATACGTTTATAAAAACAAAACTAAGATGAGAAGTACATACTTAAAGTAAGAACAAGCATGCTTTGCGTGTTTAGTATGTTAACGCCCATGACTTCCACACACACCTTACGGACATCTCGACTCACATCCACACACACAAGGATGTGCTGCTCCTCATCACCCAAAGACAAAACAGAACCCCCACTACTGCACCAGGCAGGCACTGCGAGGCAGCTGGATGCCCACAGGGCCGGCACTCTGCCCCAACCAGGGGTGTGAAGAGAAGGGGGTGGCTAAGGGGGTGGGGGGTTGAAGGTTACGACCAGGAGCTGAGATGAGCCACCTAGGTGGCATCAGGCTAAGGTGGAAAGGCCTGACCCGGGTGAGGTTGGGGTTGTGGATGGAGAAAAGCCCAAAGCCAGCCAGCCAGGGCTGAGGAACCTAGAGCAGGTCTACAAACTGAGAAACCAGGTGGCTCTGACAGGTGAGGGGCCTCAAAACAGGCTATTCGAGACCTCTTGGAAGTGCCCAAGTGCCTGAAGCAACGTGACTTCCAACCCAAGAGTCTACACTAAGCCCAAACTACCAAATAAAGGCCAGGAAGACGGGAACACTCTCAGAAAAAAAGGACCTCGCACACACTCTTTCTCCAGAAGCCTCTAGGTAACAAGCTTCATTAAAGTAAGGGACCATCAGGGGGACAAGGGATCCAAGGGGCAGAATGCTGTGCTCAGACAGCTTAGACAACATGCAGGCTCAGGTACTGTGTGGGAGGCCCTGTAGTGGATAACACGGCGGAAACAGAGAGCAATGGAAAACAAGCCAGTGTGAGAGACTGCACCCCAGTGACTCTGCTGGGAACACTGGACATGTCTGCTTAAAATGCACACGCTCGGCTGTGATCAGACAGGAAGTGTGGGCAGGACAACAAGGAAGCACACTGCAAGGAGTGTAGATGAGGCACTTTAAATCGTAAATGTGATATGAAAACAAAGCAAACTCTAGAGCCAGTTCTGACAGTTGAACGCTGATGTCCCCAGGGAGCGGCAGTCCTGAGTCGGGAGATGACAGAATCCCACTCCTGGATAGCACCTCCCAGAACCAATCGACCACACACTTAACTTACTACTTATAAAAATAAAAAATAAAATTACAAGTTGCTGGCCCTGATTCTGCAAATGCTAAAATTTCCAATGAACTACATTGTATTTTTCACTGTAATTCTGTTCTCAAAAATCACTGAAAGAGCCAGTAATAATTTTAAAATAAAACACCTCAGATAGTGATCAATATAAAAAAGCATCAGTTATTAAAAAAATGAAAAAGTTAAGAAAATAAGCTTGAAAACCAACCACCACAGTGATAACAGATCCAAGCAGGAACTGTTGATGCGGCCAAGGCTGGTGGGTGTGTTTGAGGAGCAAGAGAATGTGCATGCGGCCTCCAACTCTCCCCCATGAGACACCAGTCCCATGAAAAACAGAAGGAAACTGGGCAGACACCAGCACAGCCAAGGAAGCTGACCCCACGCACCTCCTGCTATGAGGCCTGGGGAAGAACTCAGCATCCCATGTACAATCACAAGACACGCCAGACACATGCGTGCAGAGGACCCTGTGACAAAGTCACCGCCTTTGCTCTTCTCAAATGTCAGTGTCTTGAAACCCAAAGACAGACGGACGGACAAACTGTTTCAAACTAAGAGGATGGACGAGCAGGTGGGACTGGGTGAGGCAGAGGTGCTCGAGTGCAAACGTGAGGGGCGCTGCCTGCAGGCCAAGGCGCTGGGCGTGCCTCCTCTGTCTTGGCCCCGCCAAAGACATCTGAACACAGTGTGTGAGCTGGGGTGCGCACCTTTTCTGTAAAGGATGCTAATGGGATCACTGGCAAAATCTGAGTAAAGTCTGGGTTGAGATTCCAGCCTTGATCAGCACAAACTTCCAGGTGCCAAGCGTGGTGCTGCAACCTTGAATGTGTGAAATGCACAATGACACACTCAGGAGTGCATAGCATCAGGTCTGCAACTCTCATCAGAGTATAGCCAGGTCAGCTGGGTACCCGCAAACATGTAAATGTGAATGCTGGGAGGAATCCAGGGTAAGGAAATACCGGAATTCTTTGTACCATTTCTGAAACTGCCAAAAGAAGCTAAAAAAAAAAAGATACAAACTCACTTTTTCCACTTTCCTCACTTTTTCCTGCTAGGCCAGGAGGATGAGATGCTGACGCTTCCTGAGAGTCAAAAGATGTTACCATGAAGTCTTCAACATCTTTCTCCTGTTCAGACAGGCAGATTTTAAATGATGGTATAATAACAATTTATTACATCACACACCTTAACTTGCCAGATGAAAACTTTCTAAGGCCTAAATTGATGATCTTCCCACATAAAATCAAAGTTCTCAAAATCTGTAAATATGTTTCCAATAACCTAATCAGAGTCCCCACAGATCTTCAGGAATATCTTAAAGTAGCCACTAGCAAATATTTCAGATTTAAAAATTTTTTGTATGAAATGACAGTATATAAATGCCTCAGATAACACATATCCCCTAAATTATTTTTTATTTTATCTTTCTTGTGATACACAAAACCCAAAAATTATGTTAGAAAAATTATAATCTAACTCAAAATAGTAAATTGATATGGTCTTAATATTAATTAGCATTATATGTGAAACCTGTTAAACAAAAAATACTACAGAAAATAACCCTAAGAAACATATTCTAGACAAAGAATCCTTAAGCAAATTGTACAGAAATATGGGTTCATGACTGTCCTTCTCAGAACAGGCACCAGTTAATAAGCATGCCCTGGGTGGATTTCTGAAGGGGCCAGCACACCCAGCAAGTTTTAAAACAACTAAAGCCACCTGAGTGCTGGCTGCACAGTCCCACAGGGCGTGCAGGGTGAGCCAACAATGGCAGCTGCTATGAAGTGCGCAGACCGGTGGGCACGTTCCCAAGGGAACACCGGGCCTAAGGGGTGCAGGCAGGCACCTACCACAGCTGTCCTCTCCACATGGTGGTGGCTGGCTGACGGAGACACTGTGCACTGCAGGACCTGCATTGCTGCTGACTCGCCTGGGTGACAAAGCAGCTCAGGTGCACCAGCCGGCAGCAGCAAGGGGTCCATCCTGTCCTGCAGGGAGGTGTTGGCGCTGCGCAGGCTCAGGGTACCTGAGCAGGGCGTCAGGGGGAGGCTGGGTGGAGGCTCCAGCGTTGAGTCCTTCCTGAGGACCTCTGGGGAGCTCCAGGAAGACAGGTCCAGCGCCCTGCTCAGGTTCTTCAGGGTTTCAGCCTCCTTGGTGTGGCTTGGGTCTTGGGAGCCTCTGTACACGCTAGTTTGTAAAGAAAGGGACCCATCCTGCAGTGCTAATTTTTCTTGAATGGGAAAATTTGGCATTTCATTTATTATCAAAGAATCCCGATTTTTAATAATATCAGTTAGATCCCATGTGGTTTTATTAGTATTAAATGCCTCCACAGAGAGCGGTTTGTCAGGTTCTTCATCCCTCTGAGATCTAACACTTGAACTATTTTCTAACATGTATGCTGATGCCAATGGCTGTTGAAATTTAAAATCTTCAGTGTCAACATCCTGGAAGGTCACAGAATACACCAGATGGTTCAATTTTTCTTGAAGTTGTTTCACCTGAGCTATGAGATCGTCCTTCTGAAGTTGACAATCTTCCAGTAGTTTTTCCTTACCCTGAAGTTAAAAAGAATATGCACATAGTAAAATAACTGAATTATAGGATGTCTCATGATTGTCTGGTGTTTATGAGCTGATTTCAGAGACTGTGCACTTAGGGGTGAGATTCCATGATAAGCCCTTTGGTACCTCTAGATGCTTAAGATGTCAAGTTTATCTAATTCCATGAAAAACAATCAAGCCTTAAAGCTTTTTGCTTAAAAGGCATTTGGCATAATGTATTTCTGTACTAATTTACTGAGGACACAAGTTTTTTGTGTGAGGTAAAAAGGACTGGAAGGTTCTAATCTGAACAGTGAAAAACAAGACTGTGGTTTATATAATGAATTTGGAGTTTCCTTGTCAGCATATAACTTCTAAAGAATTTGGCAACCAGCATGATGTCATGGGGCTGAGTTGTCTCTTAAGAATTCAAATGTTCCCGGCACGAGGGCATTCAAACAAATTTGCTGCACAGAAATGGTGAAAAGATTCCCTCTGCACAGGATACATTTCCTGAGGCGAGTTGATGAACACATGAAACCAGAGTCAGGCATCTTCTCTCAGAACCACCAGGCCAGTGTGCCGTGGACTCAGAATCTCTTGGGTCTAACACACTACATGGTACACATGGTGAGTGACACGCGGGTCCCACCCTGCACTCGTCACAAAGCACCCCAGCAATGTGTGTGACTTTCACACCAGCCCAAGCACACTTTGGCACCACACATGGGAAAGCAAAAAACCCAACCAACAAATCACTTTTGGTTCTAAGAGCCTTCTGGGTCTCAGAATGTGGATAAGGAGTTGGGGCCTGTCTTGTGAGCAGAGTGAGGATGAGACAGGGACAGTTATGTGTCAACAAAGGCTAGGTGGGACTCACCCACCAGGAGGAACCATGATGTCAAGGACAGCAAGCAGCCCCAGCCACCAAGGGCAAGTGATTTTGAGGACCTGTCCTGGGTACGAGGGCATGAATGGCACTGGCACCTGCTCTTCTTCTTAAATCTCAACCCTGAGACAATCTGAAGTTGCCACAAAAAAGCCTCCCCTGGGAAAAGAAAAGACAACTTTTCTTGAAGTAAAAATACAGAGGGTAAAAAACCCAAAGTCAAAAATAAATCTAAACCCTTTCAAAGTAACAGACACTGGAAATGAAGGTTCTGGGACAAGGTGGGGTCTGTGGGGATGATTTGGTCCTAAGGACAAGCTCAGGAGTGCAGTCAAAGACACTGGTATCAATTACAAGGAAAAAGAAACTAATTGTTTATCATTCACAAGCCACTTATTAGACCATGGGCAATGTCTGTTTCTAGGGAGTGTCTTAAATAAACATGCAGAAGTGTCTAAATGGAAGTGGACAGCATAGTCACAGTGGGACAAGATAAACTCGGGGAGCATGCCCCGTGAACGTCCTCGATGGTATGATCTCTGTGCACTCAGCGCCCAGCCCTCCCAGAACGTGAAGCACCTTCCTTCTCCCCGACACCTTGCTGCTGTCCCCCACACTCCAGTGGACTTCATCGCTCATCAGGAGCAGCTCTGACTCCAGTTGCTGCTGGCAGAGGGTGAGCACTGACATCACGCTTTCTTGTTTCGGGAGATCTGCATCCTTTAAAGTCACCAGGACTTTGGCAGGCTGAAAATCATCCTTAACAGAGAGAACAGGAATGATGCTTACAAAGGTCAAACTGAATGTATCAGAAACCGTCGTTCCCCCACCCCCCTGTGCAGGAGACTGCCCAGCTCTGGGTAGCACGTGATGCAGCAGGGACACCAGGGGAAGGCAGGTAGCCTGTCCACAGTCCTGCTATCTGCTCACTGCCCAGCTGGTCAACTTGAGCATGAGGCTGAGAACTCAGGGCAGCACCAAAGACCAGGGCAGCTGGGGCACCTGACAGAGCAGCCGCCCACTCAGGACCTACATGGGCATTGGGGCAGCAGCTGATCCCCAAAGCTCTACTCAGACACAAACTGGAGCATAAAAAAGAAGACTCACATAAGGCCTTCTGTTCCCAAATGAAATGAGCTTAAAACTTTACTTAGGAAATGCTTGTTAAGAGATAAACCATTTGATTAGAAACCACAGAGGAAAATTAAGAAAGACTGTCTAACACAAAATGATCACTGTATCATCAGATAGTATGGTATTAAAGGAAGGATTGTTTTAAAAAGCTTAAGTAACTTATACTATAGTGAACTCCCAGCCTGATCTCACTGAGAGTGGATCCTAACCAGGCCCGGCTGTAGGTATCATCAGATAGTATGGTATTAAAGGAAGGATTGTTTTAAAAAGCTTAAGTAACTTATACAATAGTGAACTCCCAGCCTGATCTCACTGAGAGTGGATCCTAACCAGGCCCGGCTGTAAGAGCTCCAGGCCCCTCTCCTCCTCCAGCAGGTCACAAGCCACCAGGAGAGCTGTCCCCCCACTGCCCAGACTGGAAAGAAGAAAGTTATTAAAACTAAAAGAGAAAACAAGGAGGAGAGTAAGAAAAAAACCCAAAGTCTCCTTCAAAGAGCACCAGACACACCTGGCCTGGCCCCTACTGGCCCGGCAGCCTGGGCCAGGGCCCCTTGAGTGCCTCAGCCTCTCTCACCCGAGATCCCTCACTTGCACTGGCTCCATGGCCTGCACAGGAACAAGGCCTACCCGTGTGTCTTGGTCCAGGGCATGGGGGGCTGTGGTCAGCCACCTGCCACCGACACCCCACTCCGATTCATCCTCGCACACGGCCTCCGCAACCCTGGCGACCCACGCCTCAGTGATGCCCCCCACACAAGGCTGCAGGCAGGCCCTGAGTGCTGGTGTGTGGGCTGCGGCCTGCGGGGTCTGCTGTCTGTCCAGCTCCGTCTGGCACCTCAGGAAACGCTGGTTCAGCACCTGCAGCTGGTGGCTCAGGCGGGCACACTGAGCGCGCAGCCGCTGCAGCTCAGGAGGCTCATCTGGTGCAGCCAGGGGTTGCTGTTCCAGAGCGCAGCGGAAACGGGCCAAGGCCAACAGGATGGCCTCCAGCTCGGCAGAATGGGCCACATTCCACTTGTTCATAGCATTAATTTCTAAATCTCTCTCTGCAATCAAGGCTTCCTTTGCTTTTAGGGCAACTTCAAACTCCCGGATCTGGGAGGCCATATTCTTGACCTCGGCCTCCCTGAGGGCCGCACTGCGCCTCAGCTCAGCCAGCTGCCGCGCAGCAGCCACCTCTGCTTCCCGCAGGCGCTGCTGCACGGCCTCCAACGCCTGGCTGTGTCCCTGTGCTTGGTCGGCCAGCAGCTGGCTCAGGGCCTCCTTGGCCATGAGTGCAGCGTCAAGCTCGCCCTGCAGCGGCTGCCCGACTGGGCTCTCCACCTGCAAGCTGAGCAGCTCACTCTGGAGACTCTCAGCCTGGCTGTCACTGACTTCATGCACCACAGGCCCCATGATGGACAGCTCTCTCTGCAGCTTCTCAATGACTTCATGGAGCTGTTCAATTTCTTCTGCTTTATCCTTTTGTAATCGCTCTTGGTTCTCTTGCAAATTTTCAATAATGGCTTTCAGCTCCTCAATTTCAGAACTTCTGCTATACTCAACCTGAGGAGAAAGCACATTTCAGAGCCAAATTAAACGTACCCACTTCAGAATGTCCCTCTTTCAACATGCAGTTCAGCCTTGTAGAAGCGAGACTCAACAGCTCAATGTGGCATTCGATGTTTGCAGACCCCCAGTGCTACACTCCAGTGCTTCAGGTGCAACCACTGGTCAAGGTTGGCACCTCTGGCCGCTGCTCTGTCCCCTTCCCAAACACCTCCACACACTCGGCTGTCAACTTGCAAGGAAGCTCTGGCATAGTCACTTCCCAGGCAAGAACAGCCACACCATAATGCTTTCACCACCCTTTATGTTAACATTTAAAGGACTTTGATTTGAATTCCCTGAAAGAAGCATTTAGATTTAAGGTATCATTCTAACACCAGAATAAAAGTGAGAAAATTGGCCAGAGAATTTGCAAAAATGAAGAACTGAATGAGCCCGGGTACTGCCCACTCTGCCTGCGTTCATGCCTGCACAGGAACATGGGTATTTCCACTGTTGCTGCCTCAGCTACTACACCAGGCTTCAAAGGAGGATACATTTACCTGTGCCATTTAACCCAATCTTCAGCAATTTTGAGGCAAGAGGTATTATGATTCCTACTTTAAACATGGGAAAATTGCAACTTAGATATCAAGTATCTTTCCAAACCCACAAAAATAGTAAGCGGAAAATCAGGATTGAAATCTATGTCAATATGGCTCCCAACTCCATTCTCTTAAGGTATCACTGGTGGTGACCAAGTGGAAAAATTGTAACCAATTTATGTTCTAGCTAACAATTTTCAAACAATTTGTTATGGTCAGTGTCTGCTTCCAAAAAACTGAGTGTTTCAAAACAATTCTTGGTTTCACTAGAACTACTTCACAGTTACTTTAGGTGCAAATACAAATTGGGCCTGGAGTATAAACAAAAATAAGAAACCTGTTTAGTTTTTGGCTTTGGTTTGGACAATATCCGCTATATACTGTATACACATTTACTGTTTATGAATACATTATACATTTGACAAAAGATAATTGCTAAATGCAAAACTAAATCCTCCCATCTTCTTCCAGTTCTATTTTGCACACCCCTTACTGTGCACTGCACAGACCCATGTCTTTGTGCAGGCAAGTGAAGAGATTTTTAAAGATAATTCTTACTGTATGCAATTTTTGCTTTGTCACACTAAATGTACTAAATACACTGGAATAAAAGAGTACGTACTACAAAAGTCATAATCATAACACAAATATTACATTTAAAATATTGGAGCCAGCACACAAAGGTGGCTCCCAAACGTAAAACACTAAAATCTAAAATCAGTCCTTGGAGATACAGTGCAGTTGGAACACAGCAAGAAAGAGATAAAAACATGTTAAGGTGCCAAAAATTAGGTTGGGGAACTCAGAAAAAGGGTAGACGTGACAGCAGAGAGCACATACGCTAGGGTCTCCCTGAACATGGTGTGTGGTTTCTTCCTGTACAGGATGGTGCAGAGGGGCCTGACCTGAGTGCCACCTGTTCTCCAGGGAAAGGAAACCCAGATGGGCCTACTCTGCCCAGCGTGGTGTATTATCAAAGGAATGTCCCTTAGCACCAGCAGGGGACTCAGAGGAGCAAGGAGCAGGGCTGGGAAAGGGAGGCTTGAGATCAAAGCTGGGGCTCCAAGTTTGGTGAGGACAAATGCTCCTCAAATGATTTCATGAAATCTGGAGGGTGATGCCCCACCCGCCTGTTGGCCCAGGAGGTCATGAGGGGAACTCAAGATGTGGCAAAGGACACCACAGGAGGGAATTTCCATTTCTGAGGCTCTGCCCTCAGGCAGTGCAGCTTGAGGAGGCTCAGGAGAAGGAATCAGGTCAAGCTATGGAGAGCAAGGAGGTGTTCCCAAGAGACAGAGAAGAAGGGAAAGAAGAGCCCCAGATTCCGTGTGTTATTTCTACCCACGTCTCAGGCCAACTCCATCACACAGGTGGGGATATCGACAGCTACCCCTGCAGGCAAGACAGAGTGGGTCCTCTGAGTCTAACCAAGCTGACTAATGCTAAAATAAAAATCTCAACACACTTCAGAAGCCAGAGCTCCCACAACATAACTTGCAGAATGTCAAGGATGCAAATAAAAATTACTCACCACCACCACCAAATATCAAGAACATGCAGCCAATTCTGAAAAAACAACCAATGGCACCAACCCTGAGAGGACAAAAGATGCTTAAACAAGCAAACAAGAATGTTAATGCAGATGCAAACAATTGTGTTCAAGGACCTAAAGAAAAGTATGCTCACAATAAACAAAAAGAAGAAAGGAAATACTGACAGAAGAACAGACACTATAAAAAGAAACAAAAATTTTATGACTAAAAATTACAGTATCCAAAATTTAAAAATATACTCATACTGGATGTGACAAAGAGTCCACAAACTTAAAGCATCATGGAGATTATCCCATCAGGAGAGGAGAAAGGAAAAGAATTACAAAAAATGCACATGGCCTCAAATATCCACGGGAAGATAGGAGAGGCAGGGCATATTTGCAACTGGAGCTCCACAAGAGAGAGGCAGATATCTCAATAAATGATGGCCAAAAATATCCCAATATAAAACATTAATTTGAATAGCCCTACAACTAGTAGGGAAATTGAATCTGAAATTTTTTAAAACCCCAACGAAGAACTCATCAGGCCCATATGGTTTCACTAAACAACTCTACTCAGCATTCAAAGGGTAAATAATAAATAACACTGACTCTACATAGTCTTCCAGAAAACAGAAGACGAAAAAAAGATTCATTAAATGAAGCCATTATCACCCTGACACCAAAAACAGACAAAGACATCACAAGAAAACTACAGACCAATAATATCCCTGATGAATATAGATGTGTAACTTAACAAAACATTAGTAAATAGAATTCAGCAATATATAAAAAGAATTATGTTCAGAATCTTCAAAGAGTTTATGATTCATATTATCTTTCAATCCCATTTTCCATGAACTTTTTGAAGTACCTCCCTTATTCCAGGGATGCAAGGCTGGTTCAATATTTGAAAATCCACCGTATTAACAGGCTAAAGAAGAAAAATCACATGATCACATCGATTGATGCAGAAAAAAGATTTGACGAAATTCAATACCATTTTTGTTTAAAAAAAAAAAAACTCTCAGAAAACAAAGAATAGAGAAGAACTTCCTCAAGTTGATAAAGAATACCTAAAAAGAGCCTAAAGGTAACATCACATTTAATGGTGAAAGACTGAATGTTTTCCCATAAGATCTGAAACAAGGCAAAAATGTCCACTTCAGCACTGTTATTCAACATAGCACTGGAAGTCCTAGCTAGCTTGATAAGGCAAAAGGATACAAAAAAAAAGCATACAGGTTGGAAAGTTACATATTGAACTATCCCTATTTGCAGATGACATGACAGTCTACACAGAAAATTCCAAAAAAACAACACAAAAAGTCTTTACGGTTAACAGTGAGTTTAGCAAGGTCACAGCATACAGGTTGATATATAAAAATCAACTGTAATTCCATATACTAGCAATAAATAATTAGAATTCAAAATTAACTGGCCAGCTTCCAAAGAAAAAGTAAAATTAAATATATCATTTATGATAATAGTACCATAACAAAATAGAATATGTAGTATGAACCTAACCCTAACAAAATATATGCAAAACATGTAAGTTGAAAACTATACAACACCAAGGAAATAAATAAATAAATAAATAAATGGAAAGTCATATCATGTTTGTGGACTGGAAGACTCAATATTGTTAAGATGTTAATTTTCTCCAAATCAATCTATAGATTCAATGCAATTCCAATCAAAATATCAGCAAGAGTTTTTGTAGATATCAGCATTTTAATTCAAATATGTACATGAAAAGTCAAAGAAACTAGAATATCCAAAACCACTTTGTAAAAACAGAAAAAGTGGGAAGATTCACATCTGATTTGAAGACTTCTTATAAAGTTACAGTAACAGTGCGATATTAGCAGAGAGAAAGAGAGAAACTAGATTAATAAAACTAAATAGAGAGTTCAGAAATGGATCTAAACAAACATGGCTAATTGGTTTTTGAGAGGTGCAAAGGCAATTCAATGGAAAAAAAGAGTTTTTCAACTAATAGTGCTGGAACAACAGGACATACACATGCCAACAATCAACTGAAAGTGCATCAGAGACCTATATGTAGTGAAACCATGGAATGTCTAAAAGAAGACAGGAGAATACTTTGGGTTATGCAAAGCGCTCTTAGATACAACTCCAAAAGTGTAATCCAGTAAACAAATTACTGAAGTGGACTTTGTTGAAAATAAAAAGCCTTGCTCTGTGAAACATATTAAGAATGTGAAGAGACAATCCATGGAGTGAGAGAAAGTACCTACAAGTCGTGTATCAAAAAAACAACTTGTGCTCAGAACAAAGAATTCCCAAAACTCAACAGTAAGAAAACAAACAACCCAATTTTCTAAAAAAATAGCAAAATATTTGAACAAACATTTCACCTCAATATGAGTGCAAATATGCACAGAAAAAGATACTCAAGATCAGCAGTCATTAAGGAAATGCAGATCAAAACTACTAGGATATACCAACACACATCTACCAGAATGGCTAAAGTTAAAAGACTGACTACAGCAAATACTGATGAGGATGTGGCTAGGCCTGAGGCTCTCACATACTGCCAGCGGAATGTAAAATGGTAGGGCAACTACAGAAACCAGTCTGGAGGTTTTCCTTAAGGTTAAATATATACTTACATATGAATCGGCCATTCCACTCCTTGGTATTCAACCTAAAGAAATGAAAACTTATTTCCTCACAAAAACCTGTACATGAATGTTTACAGCAGCTCAATTCATAATTGCCAAAAGCAACAAACAACCCGATGTCCCTCAGAGGGTGAACAGATAAACAAAGTGTGGTACGTCCATACAAGACCATTCAGCACTGACACACTCCACAGCGTGACTTCCAAATGCATTACGCTGAGTGAGTGACTTGATGTGGAATTCTGGAAAGGGCTAAAGAACAGATCAGTGAGGTTGCCAGGGCTGGGGGGTGACCACAAAGGGGCAGGCAGCACAGGGAAATTTCTGGAAGGATGGCATTGTGGTGGTGATTACAGGACTAAATGCATTTTTCAAAACTCATAAAACTCACCAAAAAGTGAATTTTACTGTGTGTAATTTTAGAAAATAAAAACCGAAAAATCTAAAAATAAATGGTTATATCTCCTTGGACCTGGAGGGAAGCACTAGCAGACCACGGCATACCCTGCCAAGGTGAGCCCAGGAGACCCGCGTGGCACAGGAAGCCCCTCCACCCCCTGGACCCAGAGGGAAGTGCCAGTTCCCGCAGCATGCCCCACTAAGGTGAGCTGAGGCCTGCGTAGTGCTGGGGGCTCATTCTATGGTCACAAATTCTGGATCAAGACCCAAGGTGGGGTAATATAGCCACTATCACACCTACTGTCAAGCAAGGACAATTCACCACCACAGTAGTAGCCAGGGCCACTCTACAGGTAACCTACTGATCACTCAATTACACTGATATAAGAGTCACCAGTAAAGCCTGCAAATAAAGGAAGAAATCTTTATCCTCATAGCCAACCTCAGTATAAGAGAAGAAGCAAACCCTCTACCAAATGACCAAACATCAACAAAAAATCTAGAGAAGTATAAAACTACAGACAAAACTTCTACTTTCTACCCTATGGCCCCCCACTATACTTACATCCTCCTCCAAAATTAACGAAAAAAAGTATTATAAACATTACACAAGGAAACAGAGGACTGTCACCCTAGAAAGCCAGAGGCCCGTCAATCACACCTACAAACCACCAAGAACTTAACACAGGAGACACGGCCATGGCTGGAGGAAGAGACACATCATGCACGCGCGTGTGTGGGTGTTGCCTGGAGCTACTCACTCACAGACATTATCTCCTTTTCTTTGTTGTGCAGAAATGCCTGTGGAAGTAGTAATAACCACCGCCATAATAATAATAATGATAAAGCCAACAGAGTATTACTATGTGAAATATTCCCGACTTTGTAGATATGAAATGTCTTAATTAAATAAGCCTGCAGTTTTAAATTTGAAAATTGAAAATTCAATTAGAAAATGTTTTTCTATTAAAGTCCTTTCTGCTTAAAATGACATATTAGTTTGGCTTTCAAAATCCAATTATTGGGGCCAAGCCCGTGGCGCACTCGGGAGAGTGCGGCGCTGGGAGCGCGTTGGCGCTCCCGACGCGGGCTTGGATCCTATATAGGGATGACCAGTGCGTTCACAGCGCTCACTGGCTGAGCGGGGTGTGGCCGGTCTCAAAAAGGACAAAAAAAAAAAAATCCAATTATTGTATTTCTCCAGGAAATTGTTTCAAAGCAATCACCAAAGTAGAACTACGCTCTTGCCTGGTTCTCATCTACTGACTAAGGGAGAATTTACACTGAAAGGACAGCTTGTTACTAGGACCAGCCTGAAACTTCCTTTTGACTCCACATACTTTCAAATCATACAGATGCAACCTTTGTAAGAATTAGACGTAAACGACACAGCCCCTCAGATTTCCTCAGTACTATTATATTAGTTCACTCAGGGTTGGACCACAGATGGGGACTCTAAACATGTTTCAAGGCCATCATGTAAAGTTATGTTTTCTTTGCAACTTTGAATATCATCTCAACTACATAGAGGTTGTTTTTCTCTCTGCTTCAAAAGCACAGTTACATTAAAATAACAGAGACTTAGAAACAGGTTTTTCCCCACCATGCAGTGGGTCACCCCTTCTAGAAGAGCACAGCCCCTAAGGGCCTAAAGCCACTCACATCTTCCCAGCATGATTTATCTCCTCCTGCCATTTCTGTCATTAGGGAAGCCCTCTCCTGGAACTTCACTCCAACAAAGACCTGACTATCAGGGCTGCAAACAGGAAGGAGAGTTGGGGACAGAGGTCTCTGGTTGCCCACTCCTGGTCACTGGAACACTGCCCCTGCATCCCAGCCCTAGTGCAGAAGTCAGGCACTCCTAGAGCTTCAGAGAGAAATCTCCCACATGGCTGGGAGGCCAGAGACTCATCTCCCACAACCGAGGATCTTTGTGGTTGACCCCAGCATTTACATGATCAGAATAAACTTCGGATTCAAGGTGGATGGTCTTTAGTTTACCTTCAGGTTGGCATTCTCTTCTTCAAGTTCTCTGATGCTGATGGCAGCATGGCTGTTCTGCACATCTAATTTTAAGCTCAGATGTAGTATTTCTTCATTTTTACTCACTAAGTCACCTTTAATCTTTTCTAGCTGTTCTTTTAAGTCCAAAACCTTTCATTAAAACAAAAAACAGGAAGGATTAAAAATTACCTAATACTCCAACTGATTTAATAAAACTGCTATTTAATTTTTGAAAGATTAAAAAGTACATGCCCAAAACAGTTATTACTGTCCTATACCCTCGTAAAAGTGATAAAACTACAAAGGACATGCAATCATCACTGACACACCAGCTGCACCATTGGAACATCTGGCCTCCTACACAGAACTCACTGAAGGTTAGCAGCAGACACTCTAAGCTGGAGCCAGGCAGTCCCAATAGCCCTGCTCCCCATGCACCACGCCCTCGCACCCCAGAAGTGCCCTCTGAGCCACCTCAGCTTGGATTTCTGGACCCTCAGGAGGAACAGAGCATTTGCCTTCATCTGGTTCAGACGTCAACGTGGATGCCAGAAGCAAGTCACTCATCTGCTGCTCCTTCAATACCTCTTTATCCTATTCATGAAAAAAAAGTTATTTTAGGCAAATATTTAAGGAATCAGGAACTTCAACTTCTGTCTGTTAACATATAAATCATCCTCAGCTCTTCCTGAAGCACAGTGGGTACACCTGCATACACCTGCACTCAGTGACTCGCCAGAAACACACAGAGGACAGAACCCAGCCACACTCCCAGCAGAGACCACCTGGTGAAGGATGTGGCTCCAAAGAGAGAGCCACAGACGGTGCCCATGATTCCACAGCAAGAAATTTATCTTCAGTAATCATTCAACAAGATAAAAATATTTCAGTAGATTGTTACCAATTTTTAAAAAATTGGAAAGAACTTGCTAAAAAACAGGGCAACGGCTAAAAGCACATCCATACAATGGACGCTAACAGCCCATGAAAAAGTTCACAGAGAACATTTAACAGAGAAAACGCTCACAAAACAGTCAGTGGGAAGAAACAGGCAAACCAATCCATATATGTGGTCCAATTCTGTGGAGGAAAAAAGGCATTTTCTATACCCCTGGCACCTAATAAACTCAGTGAATGTTTCCTGAGCAAATGAAGGAAGGAAGGAATAAATGAAAGGATGAACCAGCACCAACAAGGGAGCCGTCATCAAAGCACAGGAAGTGGCTGGACCAGGGCCACAGTGCCCCTGGCTCAGGTTAAATCAGGAGATGCTGGGGTGCCCCTCCCAGAACAGTGAAACAGAAACACATCCCACCCTCAAGAAGAGCCTTGACTTCACTTAATAGTTCTCATCAGCATTTATGAGAACAGACACGTGAGAAAACTCTCCTACCATCCTCCAAGCAGGATTTGTGCTGGAGCACCCAACTACTGATTCTGAAATAAAATTTCTCGTTAAGGCTCACTTTTCAAGTATCTTTTTAACCTCCAGTGACATAAAGTAAAAGCCAGAGGTTCAATTACTTTTAGCTGAATGCTCAGAAAGGAGGCACAAATGCTTCCTGGAAATGCAGGAACACAGCCACCCCAGCCAACGAGGGACGGCCTGGGCGGGCCCAGTTTCCCCAACTCACCTCTAACCCCGGATACACATGAGCTCATGCGAGACATCACATGCATAACTCCAAGCCACAATATAAAAACTATCGCTAGAGATACTTTCATTGGGGAGCTGACATAAATTCTTAAACTCAAAAATTAAAATAATTATAACTAGCTCTAAACAAAGTATTTAGTAAGTTTTTTAAAAACCTACAACTTAAATATTTACTTTATGAAATTACTAAGGATAAGTTTAGAGTACCGGAGAAATAAAGAAGTCATATAAAAATGGTATAAAATGCTACTGTAGTAAATAAAAGCAAGCATCTCCAGAGAGGTCAAAGTAAACTCGCTATTCCATCGCCAGTGATGCCTGCATTCGACTCCAAGGCCTGGTGTGTTTCTGGTGCAACTCAGTGGACATGAGTGAAGAAGACCCACCGCCCTATGCCCAGCAGCCCAAGTGAACCCAGAGGACAGAAACACTGCCAGTGCCGAGACTCCTCCACACTCCTGCAACTATGCAGATAGACAGTTTACTTGTAATTCTTTCACAATTTTTTTCTGTTTTTCCAATTCTTCCTGGAGCTGGACCACTTTTCTTCTGGTGTTGACGTTTGTCTCCTCAAGATGTTTAATTTCTTCTTCTTGGATTAACAGTTGTCTATCTGCCAACTCTTTCTTTATAACCAATTCATTAAATCCATCTGACTTTTCTCTCAACTTTTCTTGTAACGATTCAACCTAGAACAACAAGAAAGCACAACACAGTGCAACTGAGCACAAGCAGGCAGTGCTCCATGCTCTTCTCTAGACCCAGGCTGCACAATGACACCTAATGACAGAGTGGGATAAAGGTGCACTAAGGACATTCTCTGTTAATAAAAAGGCACAAAAAAAATAATATGATGAAAACTTTGTTAGTAAAATAAGATTAGTTCTGGGCCGGCCCGGTGGCACACTGGAGAGTGCACTGCTTGGGAGCGTGGCGGCGCTCCCTCCGAGGGTTCAGATCCCATGTGGAGACTGGTTCCCGCTCACTGGCTGAGCTCAGTGCGGTTGCAACACCGAGGGTTGCGATCCCGTTGCCGGTCCCCGGTACAGGCGTGACACTGAGGGTTGCGATCCCGTTACCGGTCAGTAAAAAAAGACAAAAAGGAAAAAATAATAATAATAATAATATTAGTTCTGATAGAAAGGACAGAACACTACTCAGCAATGAAAAAGAATGAACGATGCATAGGCAACCACCTGGATGAATCTCCAGAAAATTAGGCTGAGTGAAAAAAGTCAATTCCAAAAGGTAACATACGCATGATTCCATTTATGTAGTATTATAGAAGTAACAGATTGTGGAAAGAGACTACAGATTCCTGGGAGTCGGGGGCTGGGGAGAGGATGAGGCTAGGAGGGCAGTGTGAGGGGCCCTATGGGGAGGGATGCTCTGTGGCTCCGCTGCGTCCTATTGACCAGTTGTGATGTGGTACCCTGGGGCTGTAAGATGTGACCTTGGGGGATGAGGCATAGAGCTGCTTCTGACAACCGCATGTGAATCCACCATTATCTCAAAATAAATTTAATTTAAATAAAGAATAAGCAAATCAACTACAGCTACCTCAGACAAGAGGAAGCCCCAAGCAAAAGGAGGACGTCCACGCTGCCCCTCCCTGTCTGGGCATGCAGAGTGAGGGCAAGCCATGGCTACCAGTCACGCAGAAGGGACAAAGCACAGGCAAGCACTGCCCACCCTTACCTCTGCATCCAGCTGTGAGCACTGTTGGTTCCAGGTACATGGATGGCAGAAAGTCAAAATGAGACAGAGCTTAAAAACACTGTAGAGAATTGCTCCCGAAGGCAGGGCACATGGCAGGCTCACTCACCTGGCTGTCGCAGGGGCCCCAGGGCTGTGGCTTGGCCGCCTGGCGGAGCTGCCCCTCCAGCCTCCGAATCTCCTGCTGGAACTCCTCACGTTCATGCTCCCGCTCAGCAGCCTGTTCCTGGGACGAGAGGCAGCATGTTGGGACCACCCTGCAGGGAGCGTGTAACAGGCAGGGCCTGGCCTCACGTGACCTCCACAGCCACTGCACACATGTGTCCACCCGCCCAGTAATGTGAACTCTAAATGCCCCCCTCCTCACAGCTGTTTTTGTGAAGAGGAGTTAAGAAGAATGGCCCTTTGGATGTAACATGGTGGAGACTTAGACCGCAGGAAGAACCGCAGGCCAAGAGGATGGCGAGGATGCCCCTGGATCACACGCCACAAAATGCTGACAATGTGAAAGTGCCCACTGAGACCACAGGAACACAGGAATCTATCTGTACAGTGGAGGGCTAGACAACGATCTTCAATGTCATATTACAGAAGCTTATTTAATGACCCGGAATGAAGTTCATGCTATAGTGATGACTTTTAGTGATGCAAATAAAAATTCTAATTCAGAATTCTTACATCCATGAACTGCCGCTGGCTGCGCAAATGCTTGTCGAGAGAGACCATCTGCTGTCTGAGGGTGGAGATTTCCTTGGCACGCGCGGCACACCCCTGATGCTGAGAGAGCTGTTCTTCCAACTCAGACTCCAGAACCTTCATCTGAGAGAGCATAGCTGAGCGGTCCTTCTCAGATTGCTTCCGGGCCTCTGACTGCTCTTCGATTAGAGAGTCCACTTCCTTCCTTAGAGCTAATAATGCAAAAAAGACGGCTGTTGGGGAAAGACTGCAACTCAGAGCATGGTGCTAATGTTGGGCAGAGAGCACAACACATGCATTTTCTTGTAGTGAAGACATATAAAGCAGACACCAAACCACGACGGACTGCTGTAGGAGCCCCAGAATGGCTGGGAAAGAGCATACACTGCACCTGGCCTCCCTGACAGGCGGGGTTAGAGCACAGGGGTTCTGTGAAGCTTCCAAACCTCACTCCCACGAAGACAGGCACAGTTCATCCCCTTTCTGAAACCTTTTGCTCTCTCAGAGATGTGACATGGTGAGGTCAGCGCTGCCATGTGGGATACACAATACACCCCAAGAGCCCACAGGAGCTTCTCTCCAGCAGATCCCGAGCACACAGCCTCACATATCCAGAGTTTAGTCAGTCACCGAAAATAAAGCCAATTTTTTTTTTAATAAAAAACAAAAAGCACAACAAAAAAAATCTTTTAAATGAAAATTAGCTAAGAAAAAAATTTTAAAGCCTGAGAAGAATACATCTTGGTAGTCCCAAATGACATATCAGGTAATTTCCTAGGAATTATGTTTTCACATATATTCTCCAATATGGAAAAATAAAAGTAACACAAAACTTCCACCCATGTGAGCGCAATCTCACAGGTGGCACTCCAGGCAGACGTGGTCACAGTACTCAATGCCCAGGGCTGTGGTCTACCTTAGAGGAAAAGCATACAAGCAATTAGTGCAATAGATTGAATTATGTCCCCCCAAACTCACTGAATCTTGAACTGTGTCCACCATGTTTTACGTATTAGAAACTTAGCCCCTAATGTGACTGTTAAGAGGATGGGAAATCCTATTATGGTAATTGAAAGGTGGAGCCTTGAAGAGGTGATAGGATTGTAGGACCATGCAGTAGTGAATGGATTAAAAATGGTGGTCAGGGGTGTGGTTCTGAGGGCTTTAAAAGAAGGGGAGTGTCTGTCTTTCTCTCTCTCTTGCTCTCTCTGCTTCCACCATCTTGCAATGTGAGACCCCCTGGGTCACTGTCGCCACCACCAGATGGACTTTGGACCTCCCAGCCTCAGAAACTGTAAGCAATAAATTTCATTTTCTTTATAAATCACCCAGTTCCTTGTACTTTGTTATAAGTAACATAAACGGACTAATACAATTAGTAACCTAAAAGCCCATTTATTTATTTATTTATTTATTTATTTGTCTTTTTTCCGTGTCCGGCAACGGATCGCAAC
>NW_007733476.1:88508-110366 GCF_000696425.1 Galeopterus variegatus | reverse complement strand
CCAGTCAGGGTGTCTGTAGGGAACATGCTCAGGGTGTGTGTTCGTGGCTGCCTCAGCAGGTTGCAGTGTGCACTTTTGTACAGACTTATTCACGGGACACCTCCATCCAAGACTGGCTGCTGTTAAAAAAAAAAACAAAACAAAACAGCTAATGGAGCTGACTGGCTCCCAGTCCTAACATGCCTGTGAGAGTTGGAGAGAGTTGGTCGCAGTGTGCACTTTTGTACAGACTTATTCACGGGACACCTCCATCCAAGACTGGCTGCTGTTAAAAAAAAAACAAAACAAATCAGCTAATGGAGCTGACTGGCTCCCAGTCCTAACATGCCTGTGAGAGTTGGAGAGAGTTGGTGTGCGGAGCTGCACTGGGTTACCCAGCCTGCTGGGGCAGCGGGACTTGGAGGCCGGGTCCTCCTCCACTGCCCACCCTTGGATGGGACAGACCACCGTCGTCGACTTCCTGAGTCCAGTTGCTCCAGAAACACAAAGGCCAACCCAAAACACATGCCACATCAACCGCCGGGCCGGGTCCTCCTCCACTGCCCACCCTTGGATGGGACAGACCACCGTCGTCGACTCCCTGAGTCCAGTTGCTCCAGAAACACAAAGGCCAACCCAAAACACATGCCACATCAACCGCCACCGCGGCCCCCCAAACCCAGCAGAGTGAGAAGTGAAGGCTGCAAGGAGAGCCTGACGCTGGGCTTTCCCCCCTCTTCTTTTCCCCTCGCCTTTCCCCATTTTTGTTAACAAATACAAGACTTCCGGTCTCCACCCTGCCACCACAAACCACAGCGTTCCTGCAGTCTGGCTGGGCTGGGGAGATTTATGGTCCCCAGTCTGAGGCCTGCCCGCTGGCCCCAGCTTAAGGAGGAGTTGGAATGCCAGCAGCCGGGGCTCCCTCTCCCTGCGCGTGATTCCCCCCTTTAAAGTCCTCTGAGTGCCTGTTGAGGAAAATCACCTCACCAGAATCACCCCATCTCCCCGGCTGCATGTAGGAAAGCCAGGGTGGGGCTTGCAGGGGAGGGAGGAGGCGGGGCAGGGCCGGGCAAGAACAGCATGGCGCCCTGCAGGGTCGAGGTGCTTCTGGGGAAGGTGGGGAGGGGGCTGCTGCTTGTTGGGGGGCTGCCAGCAGAGAAGGGGGACTTCGAGGATGGTCCTGTGTATTTCAGACACGTAATCTTCTGTCTTGGCCGGGGGAGCTTTGTTAAGGTAGTCTGGGTTAATACTGATCTGCATGTGGTGATTTGGCATCTTGACACGAATTCACCCTTTGTGTACAAAGCTGCTGCTGACACACTGAGAGTTGCTTTTCTATGAGAAAAACAGATATTTTTGCCCCAAATCAACCTCATTTTTATTTTTATCTGATAGAGGTCCCTTTTGACCAAGGCACTGATTTGAGAGCTGGGTGACAAGCACAGAGACCATAGAGTAGGTGATCCTAGATTCTGGACACCTGGTTTCTAGGTCTGGTCATCACCTGGACTGAGCACCAGGCTTTCTGGGTCCCTTTTTTTCCATCAGGATGACAGGGACTGGAGGAGGTTCCAGGTTCCATCCAGTTGAAAGATCTGTCATTCTAGGCCCTCTCTGAGGTCTTTTCTAGCTCTCTAACCAGGACCGGCAGAGTCACTAAGGTCCCCTGGAGTCCATGCTCTGCAGGGATGTGGTTTCCTTTGGCCAGGTGGGCACAGGTGCTGGTGTTACTGGATTCCTGACCAGGTGGGGGAGTGGAGAGAGGAAGCACCTGAGCGGGTTCATGCCTAAAGGAAGGCAGGGCTCTTCTCTTGCTGGATCAAGATTTCCAGGCCCCCGTAGGAGAACTGTAGAGCCTGCAGCATGACTAGGGCTACCTCCTTCTTTCTGTCTTGTACGGAGAGACAAGCTGATTATGAGTGCGTGCGTGTGTGTGCCCGTGTGTCTTGATTCTAGGAGGAGAACGCCCATCCCCATCACCACCAACCATGTCTGCCATTTTGTTTTGCAGATTCCCAACTTCTTCTGGAGCCTGGGGATCGGTCACACTGGTGCGTGGTGGCATACTGGGAGGAGAAGACGAGAGTGGGGAGGCTCTACTGTGTCCAGGAGCCCTCCCTGGATATCTTCTATGATCTACCTCAGGGGAATGGCTTTTGCCTCGGACAGCTCAACTCGGACAACAAAAGTCAGCTGGTGCAGAAGGTGCGGAGCAAAATCGGCTGTGGCATCCAGCTGACGCGTGAAGTGGATGGCGTGTGGGTGTACAACCGCAGCAGTTACCCCATCTTCATCAAGTCCGCCACACTGGACAACCCGGACTCCAGGACGCTGTTGGTACACAAGGTGTTCCCCGGTTTCTCCATCAAGGCTTTCGACTACGAGAAGGCATACAGCCTGCAGCGGCCCAACGACCACGAGTTCATGCAGCAGCCGTGGACTGGCTTCACCGTGCAGATCAGCTTTGTGAAGGGCTGGGGCCAGTGCTACACCCGCCAGTTCATCAGCAGCTGCCCGTGCTGGCTGGAGGTCATCTTCAACAGCCGGTAGCCGCTTGGGGACAGGACAGAGCGTGAGCCGTGCAGGCCACCATTCAAACTACTTTGCTGCTAATATTTTCCTCCTGAGTGCTTGCTTTTCATGCAAACTCTTTGGTTGTTTTTGTTTGTTTTTTGTTTCTTCTTTTCGTCGTTCTTGTTTGTGTTCTGTTTTGTTTTGCTCTTTGAGAAATAGCTTATGAAAAGAAATGTTGGGGTTTCTTTGCAGGGGGGCAGATATGGTTGGCAGGATACCCCGATAGGAAAAGGGGAAGCAAACATCGGAGCACCACCAAATGCAGTGAACGAACGGGTAGCCATGCCTCCACCGAGTGTGAATCGGGTCATCATTTCACTTGTCAGGAGTGTGCGTGTGAGTGTGCGCGTCTGTGAGTATGCATGCGTGTGCGAGAACGACAGATGGGGGAAACGGCGTCCTCTTTGTGTTGCTTACGGATGTCCCCGGCTGAGAGGCTTGCGGTCCCAAGCTGTGTCTCTCTTGCCCTTTGGACACGCTCAGTGGGGCAGATGCAGTACCTGGGCGAGCTGGCGGCGGGTGTCCCAGCAGCTGCCAGGAGCAAGGCTCTGCCCCCCACCCAGGGTAGCCCCCACCCCGCCTCTCCCCCTTCTAGGACACGGGCCTATCCACAGGCTTCTGAGAAGCCAGCCTGCTAGAGGCTGAACCAGAACCAATTGTTCTCATCCTTGTCCTGCTCCCCTCCTGCCACCCCGCTGCCATCGTAGTGTCTTTCTTTTTTGGCCATCTGCTCCTGGATCTCTCTGAGATGGGCTTCCTGAAGGCTGCCGGGGCAGCCCCGTCGCAGTATTGCTCAGCCAGAGCCCTCTCAGGCCCTTCAGACTTTCCCCTGCCCTGGTTACAGCAGGTTTTTCCTAGAGTTAGAAAACCAGCTCAGCACTTTCCTCACCTCCCCATTCTGTGTGTTGAGCTCTGCTATTAGACCAGCGACGGGGGCATCCCTGGCAGGGACGTGCTCCACAGCCCCCTTCCCACCAAGAAGGATTTGGTTCATCATAACCCAAGGTACCATCCTAGGCCAACACCTGACTCTTCTTCCATTTCGTCTACAACTCATACACTCGTATGATACCTTGACACTGTTCTTAGCTCAATGAGCATGTTTAGACTTTAACATAAGCTATTTTTCTAACTACAAAGGTTTAAATGAACAAGAGAAGCATTCTCATTGGAAATTTAGCATTGTAGTGCTTTGAGAGAGAAAGGACTCCTGAAAAAAAACCTGAGATTTATTAAAGAAAAAAATGTATTTTATGTTATATATAAATATATTATTACTTGTAAATATAAAGACGTTTTATAAGCATCATTATTTATGTATTGTGCAATGTGTATAAACAAGAAAAATAAAGAAAAGATGCACTTTGCTTTAATATAAATGCAAATAACAAATGCCAAATTAAAAAAGATAAACACAAGATTGGTGTTTTTTTCTATGGGTGTTATCACCTAGCTGAATGTTTTTCTAAAGGAGTTTATGTTCCATTAAACAATTTTTAAAACGTATACTTGATTCACAGTTGTGCTCCAGCTCCTTTTTCTTCTGCTGCTTGGAAGGGAGACGGGAGGAGTGTTCATTAGAATTCCATTGAGTCGGCTCTTCCCAGTCCAGTGCTGGTTGGGGAGGAGGGGGACAAGGACCACAGAACGGAGACGTCCAGAATAGCGCGTCTCCCAGTAGCTGCTCTTCCCTGAGTGCTAGAAAGACCTGGAGCTTCCCAGACATCCCCCTTCTTGTTAGGCTGTGACCCTAGGGTGTAGCTGGTTGATGGACTGAATTTATAATGGGGACCCCTTAAGGGAGCCCTGTGGGTGATTTTTCAAAGCTTGCAAAATTGAGGAAAGGGAATTCATCTGGGATGATTGGAAAGGAGGTTGGGTTAGGGGACCGACTGGGAAGTACAGAACCAAGAAACTGGGTCCATCTGGTCTTGCTTGCTAACTCCTCACTTGGCATTTAAATCCTGAGGCTACTGCACCTTTGCCAGAGGAGAGTGACTTTGCCAGACTGGATTCCAGGAGAGGTTCCTGGGGATTGAGGCCCTGGAGGGGCAATCAGCGGGGAGCTGATTGTTGGTGGTAAGAGGGACGCCATTCACTTACTGGGTCCCTCTGAAGTACTGTACTGGACACAGAGAGACCAGAGAGGTCATGGAGTCCGAGTCCTACTCTGCTATCTCCCCTGTCTGCTAGAACTCTCCTGTGACAGTTCACTTGTCCTCTTCCCCAGCCCAGCCGGAGTGCCACTTGCTGTCTTCAGTACTGTTCCTGCATCAGCTGACTTGAGATTTGTGCTGATTGATCTGAGCCACATTTTAGATTCAGAGAATCTTGCACAAGAGATGGGTACACATTGGGCACCAAACAGAGGGCTGTACAGGTGTCTATGCTGGAGGTCTTAAGCCTTAGATCCAGGAAGGGGGTCCTTTTGAAGTGGGGTTTAAGAATTTGAATATCACAAACCAGTATAATTCCAAGAAACCTTTTTGGAGGGCCCACAGAGCATTGCCAACTTGAATTTCACCAAATAATAACACCCAACACTATAGCCTACTGACACCATCATTTCATTAATGAGAATTCTAATCCAGTTGTGTAGCAAGAAATAGTAATACATGTTGATTTATGCTCTAGAGCGTTAATGCCAAGTGATTGTCTGGGCCAGTTTGTCCCCATGAGGTGATGGGGAGCTCACTCCCTCTTGAAGCAGCTTTTTGCTTTCAGTTGAACTGAAACCCACCTCTGTTTATTCTGGTTCTCTAACCCAAAATAAGTGTAAAATACCATCTCTGAAAAACACCCAAGGAGGGTTCTAATTAACTCCAGGGTGGTAGTGGCGGAGGAGGGGTGGGGATGGAAAGTGTTAGGTTAGGGAGCTCAGAGCGTTAATGCCAAGTGGTTGTCTGGGCCAGTTTGTCCCCATGAGGTGATGGGGAGCTCACTCCCTCTCGAAGCAGCTTTTTGCTTTCAGTTGAACTGAAACCCACCTCTGTTTATTCTGGTTCTCTAACCTAGAGCGTTAATGCCAAGTGATTGTCTGGGCCAGTTTGTCCCCATGAGGTGATGGGGAGCTCACTCCCTCTTGAAGCAGCTTTTTGCTTTCAGTTGAACTGAAACCCACCTCTGTTTATTCTGGTTCTCTAACCCAAAATAAGTGTAAAATACCATCTCTGAAAAACACCCAAGGAGGGTTCTAATTAACTCCAGGGTGGTAGTGGCGGAGGAGGGGTGGGGATGGAAAGTGTTAGGTTAGGGAGCTGTCAAAGACCTTTTCATTTGCTCTAACTTGCATTGGCATGCCAGCAAGTTCTTTAATAATAATAATAGCTACCATTTATTGAATGCTTCAGTAGGTGCCAAGTATGATCTCTAGGCATTTAAGGGAGTTATCATATAATCCTCACTAGGACCCTCTGCAGAAACGGAGGCTTTGAGAGGTTAAATGACTTGCCCAAGGTCATACAGTGACGAAGTAAGTGGCTGGGGGATTAGGATCTGACTCCAGATTGAGCAGCTCTTACTCCTTGGTCCATGTCCTGTAGAGATGTTTATATGTTGGAATCCCACGAGGCTGCACTCACACAGCTCCTTGAAATCAGGAGGTGGGTTTCCACACTTCCATCCAGATCTACTGCTTGAGCAAGGTCTCTGGAGTCAGAAACAGAAGCCATAGCCTCTGGAAGAAGGAGGCTGGAACTGGGGTATGGGGGTGTAGATTCTGGTGGGGGTCTGGCTCTCTGTGGGTGGGGAAAGAGGACTGCTTAGAAGTCTGGCATTTGCTGGTAGTGGACGCTTTTCCCTCCTTGCCAGGGAAGTCATAGCCCAGTCATCTCCTGAGCATCTTCCATGTGCTCAGAACTGTGCCGCGGGGGTTACAGAGGTAACTCAGACCCAGGCTGCATACTCACTTGAGCAAGTCACAACCTCTCTGCACCTTAATTTCTGAAACATAAAGTGGGCATTATACCTGCCTCATGGAGCCAAGAAGGGGGTTTAGTGAGTGCCCTCAAGGGATGCTGGAGGACAAGACACCCACGCTGAGATGGTCACCAACAGCACAAGCAGAGTGACCCAGGACGAGCTAGTCACAGGGCTAAAGGTGCTTGCAAAGGAGATGGGATTCCAGCACAGGTGGCATTTAGATTAGCGGAGGGGGAGGAGAAGGTGCCCCCTTGGAAGGAAGTTTTCTTGCCTCCTGGTTTTCCTTCTAATCTCTCAGTTCACCTCTTAAATTTTGGGGTGTCTTGGAGATACTACCTTGGACTCCTTTTGCAGGCTACACCCTCTCCCTGGGCAGCAACATCACCCCCTCACCTGTGGGTGCCTCCATTGCCCCAACCCGAAACCTGGAATCTCCCATCTCCCTTGCCTCTGTCCCCGATCATGGAATAAAACACCAAATTTTGTCCACCCTGACTCATTCAATCAGTAATTATAAAATGCAAATATCTCTCAAACATATTTCTTTTCTCTACCCCCATGGGTATGACTTAGTGCAGGGCCTTTGCTCTTCCTACCTCTAGTCCAAGTGGCCCTTCAGCACCAGCCTCTGTCAACCTCATCCTTTAGCCACCACCACCACGCACAGAGACTCTTTGTCCCAGGCACACAGGGCTCCGCTCAGTTCTGCAAACACGCCTTGCTTGCACGCTCCCGTTGCAAGTGCTTTTCAGCTGCTTCTTCAACTGGATGTCTCCTTATCCTTCAGGATGTAATGCAGGCCACGCCTCCTCCAGGAAGCCCCCCCCCACACACCTTTTCAAAAATTTCTGCCCTAGAGAGAGGTTGGTGGTGTAGGCTCTGTCTCCCCTGCAGAGCTCCAGGTGTTCTGGGGTCTCAGCTGGAGACTCAGTTAGGATCCACCGCTCTAACAGTTCCTGGCATGGTGCTGAGACAGGGATTGCCCAACGAATGAGGGAGAGAGAGGCAGAATTGAGGGCTTAGCTTGGGCTGGGAATAGTAATAATAATAATAATAATAACGAGCCAACTCTGATTGTGCTCTGACTGTTTGTGAGGCAGCATTCCAAGCGCTTTACATTGGGATTGTCCCAGAAAATCCTGACAACCACCCTACACGTATATACCAGTATCAGCACCCCCATTCTACAGAGGAAGAAACAAGTGCGAAGAACTGCCCAAGGTCCCCCAAATGGTAAGTGATAGTCGGATTTTTATCACCTCTGCGCTATCTAATCTCTCTGGACAGGGTTGGTCAAGGGGTGAGCGTGCTGGGTATATTTCTTCTTAAACAAGAAACCTGACTGCTGAGCCATAGAAAGAGTGCCCAACATTTGTATGTGTTTATAGACACTAAGGGCCTCCGTGTCATGCCACCCATGCTCCACACCTGCAGAGGATGTGGGCAGGTCTTACCTGACTCAGGAAAGCCTGACCCTCCAATAGGTGAGTGATTTGCCCAGTATCGTCCATGCCCAGCCTGGCGGAGGCTGGATTTGCACCCAAGCCCACAGCAAATGGCGACTTCTTGACAACACCTAGCCTGCAGAGGAGCTTTTTGTCAGCCTGCACGTCCTCAATGCAACAGGACTGCCGAGGCACAACTCTCGATTGTCCTTGCGGGTATGTTGGGGGCGGCGGGGGGGAGAGGGTCCTGATGTGAAATAGCATGTGGCTCACGGTCACGGGTTTTGTAATCAGACTTGAGTTTGAGTTCTCACTTGGGCAAGTCACAACCTCTTTGCACCTCAATTTCTGAAACCTAAAATGGGCATTATACCTGCCTCATGGGGCCAAGAAGGGGATTAGTGAGAAGACACATGTGGAGAGCTGGCCATATGATAATTAGGTTAGACCATGTGGGATTGCTAATATCTGATCATTTTGAGCCACAAAAATGGCAATTTCATATAGCTCAATCTATTAGAGTCTCAATGTAAGGCAGTTGTGATTAGAGTCACCAGTCTTCTTTTTTCCCTGGAGCTGCAGGCAGGGACTGTGTTGGGGGTTGGGGGGTGTTGTGCAGCAGGTAGGCTGAGAGAAGATCTCAAGTCAGCCAATTGACAATTGGGATAACCAATACTGGGGCGACCCCTTCTTACTCAGAACACCAGAAAACTGCTGAGCCCAGGCCAGGGCAGCAAGCACAAGCCAACAGCATTCAGGGCTGGAGGGCTGGGATGCCCCGGTCTCCGGAGTAGGGGAGTGTGAGCGCATGCCACCGCCTTCCCTGCTGAGCCGGGAGCAGCCTGCACAGTCCTGGTTTCCTGGCGGCTCGAGCAGCAGGCTCAAGCTGCCAGCTCAGCAGTTTTCCCTCAGCCAGAAGCACCCCCCTCTCTTTCTGAAAGTAATGATTTTCTAAAAATGGATTCTGTCCCCTCCCCCAGCTGCAATTAATCTACCAAACACAAAGTGGCCGCTGGAGAAGGCCTCTGGTGAGTTCGGACCAGTACAAGTGCTTTGATTAATTCAGGGACGATTTACTGGCTGGGGTTGGGGGTGAGGGGTGGGCTGGGGTGTGTTGCCTGGCGGGGGCCAGGCCAGGCCCATTGCAGGGTCCATTTAGTGGCTGTTGGAGCTGCAAAGACCTAGGAGAGCTGGGATCCTCTTTTCAGGGAGCCTACACCAGCCTTCCTGGGGATTTGAGAGGCAGGGACTGAGACCCCAACTCCTCTGTCCTCCCATGGATGGATATGCGAGCCCAGGGCCAGGTGAAGCTAATGATGGGCCTGGAGCATTTTCCTGGAGCTGCCATTTTAGTAGAAGCTTCAGGGAGAAAGAACGCAGTTGTTTTTATCATAAGACATGACCATGTGTATTGCATAGCAGAATGCAAACTTGACCTGAACTGCTGATAGAAAACAAGACACCTCAAGGATGTGTTGTTGCTTCTGATGTTGCTTTAAGCAGTGGCCCCAGGCTCTGGTCAATTTTTCTTCTGCTGTGGGCACTTTGGTGGAAAAGTTTGAGATCGAATCTATCCCTTGGATTTCCCAGCAGGACACAGAGGTCCTGGCAGCAGAAATAGAATGCGTACTTGTATATAAGGGCTGCTTTGAACCCTAACGAAAATATAGATAATGCATAGTCAACAATATTAAATCAGTTCTCAGCAGTGTAGAGAGCCCTTTCATATACAATTGTCCTAATGATTCTGGATGGGAGCTCTGATTATCCCCATTTTAGAAGAAACTGAAGCTCAAAGAGATCGGAGACTTGCTCAAGTCACCCAGCTGAGAGGTGGCCAAGCCACACCTGGCAGTTCTTCCTGTCTAACCCAGGGTTCTTTACCCAAAGCCTGGCCTTTGCTACTCTGCCCAATGCCCGTTTCAAACTCCACTTCCTCCACTCAGCCTGCCCAGATCCTGGCAGTGACGAATGGCCCGGGGCAGAGACATTTCATTCCCAGGGAAGAGCCATGTGCTCCCCCCATTTCCCAGCCTCCTTTGCACTTTGTTTGGAGCCATGTGACTAGTTCTAGCCTATGAGCTGTGAGTAGAAGTGCCACGTGTCATTTCTGTGTTCCTTTTTTTGTCTTTTTATTTTTGTTTACTGACCGGTAACGGGATCGCAACCCTCGGTGTCGCGCCCGTACTGGGGACCGGCAACGGGATTGCAACCCTCAGTGCTGCGCCCGGACCGCGCTCAACCAGTGAGCGGGAACCGGTCTCCACATGGGATCCAAACCCTCGGCGGGAGCGCCTCTGCACTCCCAAGCAGCGCACTATCCAGTGCACCACCGGGCCGGCCCCATTTCTGTGTTAAAGCATTAAAGAATTGGTGTGGGTGACCCAGTTCTCTCTCTCCCTCTGCAACAGGGACCTGGAAGAAATGACCTGAGATGATGGAGACATTAACTTGAATCCCTGAATCATTTCCCTGGAAAGGCCACTGGACCTACCGCAGACTTTGTGTGAACGCAAAACTTTTCTGTGTTGCCCGACTAAGATTTGGTGATCTGCCTTTCCAGAAGAATACATGGCCTGTCCCATGCACTCAGGTCTTTGACAGAATCTGTCTTGCTTTCTTCTTTTTATGGAGCTTGGCCTTGTATCTCCAGCATGACTGTGAGCTCCTTGAGGTCAGGCGCCAACACAACCCTCACACTTGCTTGAATCTTTTGTAGTACAAAGCCCAGCTCTGGACTCCCAGTAGGTGTTTAGTAATACCTGCTATTACTGACATATAGTGCCCCTTGAGGGGATGCCGGTGTGCCTTCCAAGGGCACAGTCTCCCCATGTGGTCCAGAGCTACTTTCTTATGACAGTCCCCCCTTGCCTGCTCCTCACCTCCTACAAAGCATTCAAAGTCCCTCTCCACCCTCCTCCTCAAACCATCTACCTCCACAGGAGCAAGCTACAGTTCCAGCCCAGGCCAGTGTCAACTTAGACCCAGCCAAGACCAGAGCCCTCTGGGCTTCCTCATGCAGCCAAGGAGAAAAAAAGTCAGAACAGAGCCCTGGCTCAACTCAAGACACTGATTATAATCATCGGACAGCATTCCCAGCACCCCTCTCCACCTGTCCTGCTTCATTTTTCTTCATGCACTGTTTGGCATTATATTTATTTATTATATACACATTTATCATTTTACTATACATCTGCTTGTAGGTTTGGCTATCGTCAGACTCTGCTAGCAGAGTGTAAGCTCTGTGATAGTGGGGACTTTGCTCCAGTCATTGCCATATCCTCAGCATCTAGAACAGTGTCCAGCACATAGTAGTCACTCAACAGACATTCCCTGGATGAATCAATGTTGAATGACCACATAACTTTCCAATTGAAATATATGCATTTGAGTTTCAGGCAAATTCCATTTTCCCCAAGAAAAGTATGTACTTACTTTATAATACGTGTGAATATAAAGAGCACATTCTTGTACTTTTCCCCCAAAAAGGTGAAAGCAAAGCTCTACCTCTTGAGGTGGTAGTAACACTGACAACCACTATCACAATCATAATAATAACAGCCTGCATTTACTGAGGGCTAGGTATGTGCCAGGCACTCTCTGCAAGGCACATTGTGTTGTCTTTGAGGTAAATACTGTCATTAGCCCATTTTACAGGTGGGGATGTGGAGGCCTAGTGAGGGACTCAGCGAGAGAGTGATAGGGCTAGAGCCTAGGTCTGCCTAACTCTGCAGGCCTGGCTCTGAGCCTCCAGCTGCCAGCAGCTTTGAAAGGGTGGTTTTCCTGGCTGTTGTGGCTTGAGATCGAGATACATGCTAAAGTCCACGTCCCACTGAGGCAGCTCGAGACTGCGGGTATATCTACTGAGAGGCTTGCTCCTTGGCCAGGCTATCCTGTCCCGTCAGGGGCTGTAATCTTTACTGTGTACGGGCATTGTGTCATCAGCGCCAAATCTCCTAATGACACAGTGCAGCCAGGGAAATAACAGTGCCCGGGAGACTCGTCCCAGAGGCCCTGCCCAGGGTAATTCCAGAGCAGGAGCAAATGCTGGGAAATAACAAGAAAGACAGGTTCAGGCTGCCAGCCTTAAGTAATGGAATAGTAAGTGACAGTAATGGGGGGTGGAGAATGAAGAATTTTATTTATACAGACTTTTTTCTTGAATTTTAAAATACTGAGAAACACAATGTCAAAAGCAAGAATTATCCCTAATCTCATCATTTAAAATTATGCCCTCCAACTCCACTCCCCAGAGGTGACCACTATGGAGACTTTAGTAAACCCCCTTTCTGAATTTGGCCTCTGCTTCTAAATATGCACATATACAATTTTCATGAAAGGAATCATGTTATACATATTGGCCTGCAACTTGCTTACGTCACTTAATGATATATCACAGACATTTTTGTAGATCAATCATTTTCATGGTTGTCTAGTATTGGAGCTGAATTTATTTATTTATTTTCGGTGGCTGGCTGGTATGAGGACCCAACCCTTGATCTTAGTGTTACAAGGCTGTGCTCTAACCAGATGAACTAATCAGCTAGCCCAGGAGCTGAATTTAAAAGGTGCTAATATTCATTCAAAAGATATGCCAATTAATGCTGAATGGGGAGAATCCTGACCTGGAACTCTCTTGTGATAATGGCAGGGGCATACACTGGTTGAACCATTTTTGAAAAGCTGTTTGGCAGTATCTACCCAAGCTAAAGATAATCATACCTTCATCAGAAATGCATACATATGTCACCAAAAGACATGTACAAGAATATTCATAGCAGCACTATTCATAATAGCCCCAAACTGGAAACAACTCAAATATCCATCAAAAATAGAATGGTTATTTATACAATGGACATCATGCAGCAATGGGAATGAAAGAACTACAGCCGTATGCAACAACTGGACAATTCTCACAATCATCATGTGCACAAGAAGCCATGTGCAAAAAAGTCCACACTATAAGATCTGAGAAAGTTCAAAATCAGGCAAAATGAATTCATGGTGTTAGACGTCAGGAAGTGGGCGTGAGAGGAACTTCTCAGGGTTGATGAGGTTCTGATTGTCGATCTAGCAGCTGGGACATAGAGCTCGTGAAAATGATTTGTGCACTGTTCCATCCATGTGTTATACCTCAGTTGAAGGGGCTCAATGGCATGCAATCTCCCACAAAATATTGGTCTTGTTTCCCCTAGGTTTGCCCCCTTCCTCTTTCTCTTCCAGCACCTAATGAGCTGCACACAGGACAGTGCCTCCAGTCACGATGTGACCCAGGGAGGGAACGAGAGTTGCACATTCTGGTTATGAAATCCCTGGGACCTTGTGGCCAGCCTTGGGTGAGAACTGAGGCTGCTCTGCCCCAGGATGCGCTCAGGTAGGTAGAGGGAGGAGGAGGAGGGAGAGGAGGCTGCTGTTCTCATGACTATTAAGGCAACTAACAAAGACTCTTGTGGATGGGCAGCCATATGAGTGTGGAATTCCTGAGTCCTAGGTACTATTCCAAAAACGTCAATGACTGCTACTATTACTAATACCAGCTAACCTTTCTTGAATTAGGTGAGCCAAGTACTATGCTAAGTGCCTTATATGCATCACTCATTTAAATCCTTTTAAATCCTTACTGTGTACTTATTAGTATCTCACTTACATATTGGAATCTCACATACAAGGGTACTTCAAAAGCACTGTGTACTTATTAGTATCTCACTTACATATTGGAATCTCACATACAAGGGTACTTCAAAAAGGTCATGGAATTAAAAGGTAATAAAAATCTTTCCATGAAATTTTTGAAGTAACTTCGTACATACAGTAAGCCCCCTGCCTTCAATGCCCCACCAACCTCCGCTAAATTTTGATTGTTCAATTGTTCATTTGAAGACCTATTATGTGTCAGACACTATTGGTCACTGAGGTATAAAAATGGACATTGTACAGTCTCTACGGTGTCTGAATAAGTTGATAATCGATTGCTTATCCAAACCAAGAATAATTATTTTATCTTATTTTGGTGATGCTTAAGATAAGTGATTCATTGGTTTTGCTATTTATTTTTAGTCTCTTTAAGTAAGCTATGTTCACTATTAAAACTTAGAGATTAAATCAACACACAAAAAGGAAAAAGAATATTTTAAAAATCACCTCTAACACCAAGGTCAAGGTCTTGGATCCCCATACCAGCCAGCCAGCCACTAAAAAAACCCCCAAAACAAAAAATCACCTCTAGTCCCACTCATCACAGAGAACTTATTAATTTCTGAGCATAACTCATTTCAGACTCTTTTTAAATAGATTCCTATGTGCCCACCACGTAGTAGATGTTCACAGAAAATTTGTTGAATGAATACTTAAATTGTTGCAAAATGACACTATAGTATGATTGTGTAAACTGCTTTCCCCAGCCCCCACTTCATGCTGTAAATGAGGCCCCTGAATACACAGCCACTTCTGATGTTTTCATTCATTATGAGTGGGGGTGAATTTATTTTTTCATGTGTTTGGGGGACATTTGTATTTCTTTTGTGAATTTCTTGTTTATGTCTTTTGCCTTATTTTTCCTCTTGGTTTGTTAATCTTTGTGGCCATGTATTTTCTTAACTAATTTTTTTTTTCAGAGTAATTCATCCACAGAATTTAAAAAGTCAAGTACTACTGAAAGGCTTGTAATGAAACACAAGAGTCCACTGTCCTTTCTCTCTTCCCCTAAGTTCACTCCCCAGAAGTTATCCTTTCAGTTTCTCAAGCTGTTTCTCAAAGTAATTCATCCACAGAATTTAAAAAGTCAAGTACTACTGAAAGGCTTGTAATGAAACACAAGAGTCCACTGTCATTTCTCTCTTCCCCTAAGTTCACTCCCCAGAAGTTATCCTTTCAGTTTCTCAAGCTGTTTCTTTCAGTATTTATCACTGTATTTCTTTGTTTTTAAAATTTTTAAATATTTCATTCATTGACAATATTGTAAAAATAACATATATTCACCATCATCAGATATTCAAAAGATGCAGAAGTGTGTTAGATAAAATGTTAAAGCCCTTCTTAATTTCTTCAATGCTACTTTTCAGGGGTAATTTTCATTAGAAATGTGATTGTATCACCATATTTTAAAATAATATTCTTATTATGACATATCTTGATACGTCAATTTTAGATATTATCTAGTAACTAACTTTCTAGAAAGTTAGTGCTGATTAGCGCTCCTGCATCTTTACACTACGTCTCTCTCATTAATAATCAATACTTACCTTATTAGGACTGTGCCAGTATTGTTCCCTGTTGAGCCCCGTAGGGTACCATGATTGCATCTAGGAGGGCATTTGAAAACATTCACGGGAAAGCAGAATTAATAATATGAATCCTTCCATGACTTTGGAAGTGCCCTTATGTTTTCTTATACAACTTTTGGGTATTCCTGGAGTTGACTCGCCTTGGTTCTTTGATTTGTTTAGAGTGCGTTGTA
Organism: Galeopterus variegatus; assembly: GCF_000696425.1. NCBI lineage: Eukaryota > Metazoa > Chordata > Mammalia > Dermoptera > Cynocephalidae > Galeopterus > Galeopterus variegatus. Next base: position 94,991 of record NW_007733476.1, on the reverse strand, counting down.
TTTTTTACCTCTGCTTTGCACACTCTTGAATCACCTCTTGATACAGTCCTCCTCAAGGTTAAACCTATCAGAGAGTTGGTTGATTCAGTTTATTCCCTTCTGAAGTCTCCGTCCTTCTGCTCCAGTCTGGCCAGGTTGCCTCGTAGGTCTGATGCTCGGCAGTCACCCTGAGTCATCCCTCCACCTTCTGCTGGGTTGGATCTCTTGTTATTTGGATCCCACGATTTTACCTTCCTTAGTTTACTTCCTCATTATCTTTAAATGCTGTTGGTACCACATTTTCCTCCCTCCCTCCTCTTCCTCCTCTTCCTCTTCCTTCTCTTTCTTCTTCTAAGCATACTAAGGACTTCATGGCAGAAGGTAGGGGAAGAAGGCTTTCTTGGGCTCTGCTCTGTTGTCCTGAGCAATTCCACTCTGCCCCCGGACTTGCAGAGTCCTTTAACAAATCTAAAGCCTTGAAGATAACCAGACACCCCCACCCCCCACCGCCATTTGGAAGGTTGTTTAAAGGACATCTGATTTTGCTACAGCTTGCGTCTTGGGGATTCACTCCTCACCAAGTTGGGCCTCAAACCACAGTGAGAACCTCCTGCAGAGGAATACCCAATCCTGTTGCTTTCTCTATGACTTTTGGTCCCACATTGTAACCCGAATACTGAATCCAGCATCTCAAAATCCACCTGCCCAAAAGCCAAGTCATCTTCTTTCCCTTCCCCTCTATTCGCCTCCATGTGTTTGTCTCTGTCCTGGGACTGGAAGTTTCTGGGTATCAAGTCGTTTTTGTTGCCCTGCCAGCAGTGTTCAGCCTAGGCACTCCTGGCCTCTGGCCTGAACCATTCAGAGGCCTCCTGGCCACCCTCTCTGTACCCATGCTTGTCCTACTACTGAGCCACACTCCTGGTTACGGCAGAGGGCACTTTGTAACACCCAGCTCTGAGTTATTCTGCTTGTAAAAGCCATGCACTCTCCCATCTCCACACCTTTGCACTACCCCCTTGGCCTGGATACATTTTTTCCCCGGCTCTCTGCCTGATGAAAACCATCTCCTGAATGCATTTTCCCCATCTCTTCTTTCAATGTCCAGCTCACATATCTGCTTCTCCAGGAAGGCTGCCAGTCTCTTCCATTGGAGTGAATCATGTCCTGCAGCACTTTATGTGACACTTTACTCTAACCCCCACCCTCGTCTGCCATGGGAAAGCACAGGAAGGAGTCAAGTAACCCAGGCCAGATCCTGTCACCAACTAGCTGAGCTACAGGTCACCTCAGTCATCTATCTGCATACTCCTCATGCAGAAGAGACTGACTCTGTTCAACATCTAGTATGTGCCATCTGCATACTCCTCATGCAGAAGAGCCTGACTCTGTTCAACATCTGATATGTGCCATGTCCTAGGCTAAGAATTTCTTTCTTTTTTTTTTTTTTTTAAAGATGACTGGTAAGGGGATCTTAACCCTTGACTTGGTGTTGTCAGCACCACGCCCAGCCAGTGAGCGAACCGGCCATCCCTATATGGGATCCGAACCCGGGGCCTTGGTGTTATCAGTACCGCACTCTCATGAGTGAGCCACGGGCTGGCCCCTAGGCTAAGAATTTCACTTGCACGGTGCGATAACATGCTGAGCCCCAGAGCCCCTTCACAACACACTGTGCGTGAGCTCACCTTGATAGTCTGGGCAGAGAGTGGCATAAACGAGGGTTTGGAGGTGGAGGATGCAATCAAGGGGATGTTAGTTTTTGTTGATTTGCCTACTGCCATATGGGCTTGGGGAATTCTTCTCATTTGAGTCTTGTTGAGAGGCTAAAGAGCAAGATTCTTGCTTTCCCGGCTTCCCTAGCAGCCAAGTATAGGCGTGGGACCTGGGATTGGCCAATTGGAGCCCCCACTCTGGTCTTGGAATTGGGATCTGGGAACAGAGCAGGGATGTAGAAGACTCATTCTTGTGGTAGGTAATGGCCACATCCTGTTCCTGGGGGGACAGCAGGGACCACAGGGCCAACAGCAGAGTCCAGTGTTTGGTGTCCAGTGCTGATGTCAGTGTGGAGAGAAGAGTCATCTGGGGCTTCACGGCGCAGCCAGTGTGGTTCTGAAGAGGCCGGCACTGTGGTGTGGTTTTGGCACTCACCCTTGCTATGGAGAAGTTCTCTGGCCCGTTGTTGATTCTGTGACCTACCCAAGATCCTCTTATGACTTTTCTTTTGCGCTTAACTCAGCCAGAATAATTTTCTGTGTTTTGCAACTAGGAAGAGTGACCATGGATAGAAGCCTGGAGGGACAAAGGCACTTTGCAGGCACCCCCCACTGGGACAGAAGGGCTGGGAATGTCTGCCTCCCAAAGGTGTTGATGACCATGGTGTCCTCCCCACCCAGTGGTCACTTGGGTCCTGAGCAGGCAGAGACCCCTCAGCAGGGGCAGAATTGTAAAGTTACAGAAGCCCCTGGAATGCTCCAGGAGGACCCAGCCTCAAAATGGAAATGTCCTAAGCAGTGTCCCTCCATCACGAGAGCCCTGCAGTTTTAAAAAGAGGGCCACTGCTCTGAGCCACAGAGGGCTAGGGTCCCCGTGGACAGGAGGCATGGGTTCTCACCTTGCTGCAATGACTTCTCTGTGTGACTTGAGCAGTCACTCCTTTTCTCTGGGCCTCTGTGTCCTCACCAGGAGACCTGGGGTGTGAGCAGGTACTGGGAGGCCTCTTTCAGTACTAGCGCTTCCAGAGTGAGCACCAGAGCCTCTGGGGCCTTCTCTCTCCCTCTACCCCTGCCCCTCCCCCCGCCCCCCTCCCCTGAACTCCATGGTCTCCCTGATAGTAGGTCCTTGCCTTGAACTGGAGCCAGGCGGTCCTCACGCATTACTCACTGGCGGGGCGGCCCTGGCCCAAGGCCAAGGCAAACAGGCCTCCAGCCTGCCTGGGAGGGGAGGGAGGCGCTCGCAGTGTGTCCTCCTGCAGTCCAGCGCTAGTCCCAGCCTGGCTGAGGGGTCAGGCTTTGTCCCAACCTCCCCCAGGCTTGGGCCTGTCAGTCCCTGTGGAGCTGGCCCTACTGAGGCCTTCCTCCTGTCACTGACCCCAGTGAGCTTGTCACCTGGGTCCTCCCTCTCCACCAATGGAGAGGGCCGTGACTCTTACCTATATGGCCAGTGCAGTGGCTTCATTCAGTGACTACCACTGACAAGTCCCCCCCCCAAGGACAGCAGAGCAGGAAGGAGCCCCCACCTTCCCAAACTCCATAATGACAGGTGATGATGGTATGTGATGTCCGTCAATATTGCAAATTAGAAGGACTGCAGGAAAGGAGCAGACCACAGGGGCTAGGAAGACTTCTTGAGGGAGGTGGGCCCGGTGGACCTTGAAGGATGATTTGAACACCCTTGGTGGAGCAAGAAAGATAGGGCTGTGCGGTAGATGTGATGGGACTGAAGATGAAAGACCAGGTGGGATGGGAAGGAGGATGAAGCCAGGGACTATTGGCCCCGGGCAGGTCCAACCAGCCTTTGTCCAAAACCTCCCTCTCCACCCATGCACCTGCCCACCCACCCACCTGTCCATTCATCTACCCATCTACACACCCATTCACCCATCCATACACCCATTCAAACTACAAACACCTACTGAACACCCACTATAAGCCAAGCCCTGTACTAAATATTCTCACTGACTCTTATGCATGTAGGCCTGGTTCATAGCTGGCTCAATAAATGCTTGTTTAAATATATGGAGAAGTGGTGATCAGAAGAGACCTGTCCTGCCGTCAAGGAGCTTATTGTCTTGTGGAACAAAAAATATAAAATTAAAAATTGTGATAAGCACTGTGAAGGAAGAGATCAGGAGGCCAGGAGAAGCAAGGAGGGGTAAAGACTATGGGTTCTTAGACTGCTGTGTGATCTTGGGTAAGTACCTTGACCTCTCTGCACCTCAGTTTCTGCATCTATAAAATGGGAGCAATGATAGTGCCTACCTTATAGGGTTATCTATTCATTTTTTGGCAATTATCAAAATCAGAAAGTTTTAATATTAACACAACTTTCTTTTTTTTTTCCTTTTTGTCTTTTTTCGTGTCCGGCAACGGATTGCAACCCTCAGTGTCNTGAAAGACCAGGTGGGATGGGAAGGAGGATGAAGCCAGGGACTATTGGCCCCGGGCAGGTCCAACCAGCCTTTGTCCAAAACCTCCCTCTCCACCCATGCACCTGCCCACCCACCCACCTGTCCATTCATCTACCCATCTACACACCCATTCACCCATCCATACACCCATTCAAACTACAAACACCTACTGAACACCCACTATAAGCCAAGCCCTGTACTAAATATTCTCACTGACTCTTATGCATGTAGGCCTGGTTCATAGCTGGCTCAATAAATGCTTGTTTAAATATATGGAGAAGTGGTGATCAGAAGAGACCTGTCCTGCCGTCAAGGAGCTTATTGTCTTGTGGAACAAAAAATATAAAATTAAAAATTGTGATAAGCACTGTGAAGGAAGAGATCAGGAGGCCAGGAGAAGCAAGGAGGGGTAAAGACTATGGGTTCTTAGACTGCTGTGTGATCTTGGGTAAGTACCTTGACCTCTCTGCACCTCAGTTTCTGCATCTATAAAATGGGAGCAATGATAGTGCCTACCTTATAGGGTTATCTATTCATTTTTTGGCAATTATCAAAATCAGAAAGTTTTAATATTAACACAACTTTCTTTTTTTTTTCCTTTTTGTCTTTTTTCGTGTCCGGCAACGGATTGCAACCCTCAGTGTCGTGCCCGTACCGGACCGGGACCAGCAACGGGATCGCAACCCTCGGTGTTGCGCCCATACCTCGCTCAGCCAGTGAGCGGGAACCGGTCTGTATGTGGGATCCGAACCCTCGGCGGGAGTGCCGCCGCGCTCCCAAGCGGCACACTGTAGCAGTGCGCCACCGGGCCGGCCCAATATTAACACAACTTTCTAATTCACAACCTATATTTGGTTTCAATTGTTCTAATAATGTCTTTCTTAATAGCTTTGTTGAGATATAGTTCACATACCATACAATTTGCCCACTGAAAGTACACAATTCAGTGGTTTTTAGTGTATTCACAGTTGTGCTACCATTACAACTGTCAACTTTAGAATGTTTTCATTACCCTAAAAAGAAATCCTGTATGCCTTAGCTATCATCCCTTACTTCTCCCAAACCCCACCCCTGCACCAGCCCTAGGCAACCACTAATATGCTTTCCATCCCTATGGATTTCCCTGTTCTAGATATTTCATTTAAATGCAATCATACAATATGTGGTCTTCAGTGACTGGATTCTTTCACTTAACATAATGTTTTCAAGGTTCATCTATGTTGTAGAGTGTATCAGTACTTTATTCTTTTTTTTTCAGAAAGGTTTTAGATTTCACTTTTTTTAGAGCAATTATATCTTCATAGCAAAATTGAGTAGAAAGTACAGAGCTCCCCCGTGCCCCTTCCTTTCTCTCTCAGCCTCCTCTACCATCAACATCCCATATCAGTGTGGTACATTTGTTACAATCAATGAACCAACATTGACATGTTATCAACCAAAGTTCATAATTTGCATTAGGGTTCACTAATTTTGGTTGAGTGAATATTCCATTGTATGAATGCAGTGCATTTTGCTTATTCATTCGTCGGTTGATGGGCATTTGGGTTGTTTCCACCTTTTTCCTATCACGAATAATACTGCTATAAACTTCTGTGTACAAGTTTCTGTGTGACCATATGTTTTCATTTCTCTGGGTGTATGCCTAGGAGTGGAGTTGCTGGGTCATATGGTAACTCTATGTTTAATCTTTTGAAGAACTGCCAGGCTATTTTCCAACGTGGCTGCCCATTTTACACTCCCACAAGCAGTGTATAAGGGTTTAGATTTATCCACATCCTCGCCAACACTGGTTATTCTCTTTTTGAGTCTAGCCGTCTCAGTGGGTGTGAAGTGGTATCTCACTGTAGTTTTGGTTTGCATTTTCCTGATGATTAATGATGTTGAGCATCTTTTCACCTGCTTATTGGCCATTTATATATATCCCTTGGAGAAATGTCTATTCATCTCCTTTGCCCATTTTTTAATTGGGTGGATTTGTTTTTTTATCATCGAGTCGTAAGAGTTCTTTTATATTTCAGATACAAATCCTTTATCAGATATATGATTTTCAAGTATTTCTCCCATTCTGTAAGTTATCTTTTCACTTTCTTAATAGTGTTCTTTGTTTTTTTTTTTTTTCCTTTTTGTCTTTTTTACTGACCGGTAACGGGATCGCAACCCTCGGTGTTGCGCCCACACCGCGCTCAGCCAGTGAGCGGGAACCGGTCTCCACATGGGATCCGAACCCTCGGCGGGAGCGCCACTGCGCTCCGAAGCGGCACACTCTCCAGTGCGCTACCGGGCCGGCCCTTAATAGTGTTCTTTGAAGCACAAAAGTTTTTACCTTTGATAAAGCCCAATGTATCTGTTTTTCCTTTCGTTGCTCATGCTTTTGGCAT
>NW_007733476.1:85440-87555 GCF_000696425.1 Galeopterus variegatus | reverse complement strand
TGGAAATTCAGTTGTCCCAGCACTGTCTGTTGAAAAAACTAGTCTTTCCCCATCGGATGGTCTTAGCACCCTTGTCAAACAACAGTTGACTTTAGATACATGAGTTTATTTCTGAACTCTCGTTTCTACTTGATTGGTCTATATGTCTATCTTTGTGCCAGTTCCACACTGTCTTGGTTCCTGTTGCTTCGTAGTAAGTTTTGAAGTTGGGAAGTGTGAGTCCTCCGACTTTGTTCTTCTTTTTCAGAATTGTTTTGTTTATTACAGGTCTCTTGTAATTCCTTCTGAATTTTAAAATCAGTACGTCAATTTCTACAAAAAAGTCAGCTGAGATTCTGATATGGATTGCATTGAATCTGTAGGTCAGTTTGGGGGGTATTGCCATCTTAACTATGTTAAGTCTTCCAGTCCCTGAACAAAGAATGTTTTTTCAATTATTTAGATCTTTAATTTCTTTTCAGTGTTTTGTAGTTTTCAGAGTACAAGTTTTGTACTTCCTTTGTTAAGTGTATTTCTAAGTAGTTCACTCTTTCTGATGCTATTATAAATGAAATTGTTTTCTTAATTCCATTTATTTTTAAACAAATGCTTATTGTACTCAGTACTGTTAGAGGTGCTGGGGATATAGAAATGAGTGTGTTATGAGAATGAATGAGATAATATATGTAAAGTATGGTAATGTACTTTTTATTATTGCCCTTCCTATCTCTCCCCTTTCCTTTTTGCATGTTATAAGAGGGTGTTCTGCAGAGGCAGAGGAGAGCTCTTTAACTGCAGGAAGAGAAGACCTGAGTGTTGGTGACATATCTATAAGCAGCTGGAGGAGCTGACCGTTTACAAGGGAAGCATGTCTGCCCACTCTGGGTGGCTGTGGGGCCAGAGCAAGACTCCAGGGAGGCTGTGGGAGCAGCTCCAGGGAAATGGGCACCCTCGGGAGGCCTGGGAGGGCCCACGCAGAGGGGTCCCGTGGAGGGTCTGTGCCTCCTGCTAAGAGGTTCCTGCAGGGAGTAGCCTTACTCCCTACCCTTGGTCTTGGCTACCTTCTCCATGGGTTTTCATCTTTCATCTGGTTTCTCCTCAATTTCACATCCCTTTGAGGGTCTCTTCTCATGTTCTGGCCTGTGCCTCTTCCTGCCATGCCTCTCTGGCCGACAGGTGGAGGGTGGCAGGATCTCTTGGGCACCCTGCATTGTGTAGACCCCTGCCCATCAGAGGGGATGGGGAGAAGGAGGGTGCCCTTCTCCCTGCTTCTTCCCCCCAGAAGCAGTGGGCCAGCGAGTGGGGAGATTTCCCACCATACTAGCTGGCTCCTTCCTGCACCTCGTTCCAGCTTGGGCCCCTCACCCTGGCCAGCTATCTCACAAGCGGGAGAGTGCCGGGGGCCTGGCCAGACAGGGGCCTGTGGCCTGAGGTGGCCACTGGCAGTCCTGGCATCTCCCTCCCTCTGCACAGGGCCTCTTCCTGCTCCTGTCGTCTGGAAGGCCCCTGAAGGTTCCTCATTTCATCTGCGGCTTCCTCTCCAGCCCAGGCCCTGTGGCGTCTGGTGGTGGCCAGTTGGCCCCTAGTCTCACATCTGTCCAGCAGCCACCCCCATCTTTGTCCACACCACACCTCCCGTGCCCACTGCCCTCATGTCACAGGCCAAACCACGGAGGGCTGACTAAGGCCCAACTGTGAGTTCAGGCCCTGGGCCTGGGAAGTGGGGTGGGGATACAGGAGGAGGTATGGCCCCTGCCCCAGGCCTGGCTCTGTCCTCCACATAGGGCCCTGTTCGTGAGATGGGTGGTCATCACATGTGTGCTGTAACCCAGTTCAGGGAAAGGCCGTCAGCTGAGGCTGCAGGGCTGGGGCAGGCTAGGTGCAGGTCCTCAGGGGTGGTGGAATGTGCTGAGTGCTCGGGGACCCTTCCCTGGACCCTGGTGGACCCACTCCTCCCTCTGGCTGGGAGGAGGCCTCAGTGCTGTGGGCAGGCCAACAGCTGACCTCACGACAGTGCATCCACGAGGTGAGGCCAAAGAATGTAGTGGCCGGAAGTGTGGGCTGCGGCCCAGACTGCCTGGGTTAAAACCACCTGCTGACTAGTTGTGTAACCTGGGGAAAGGGACTTAACTTCTC
>NW_007733476.1:79303-84421 GCF_000696425.1 Galeopterus variegatus | reverse complement strand
CCGCCGCGCTTCCCAAGCGGCGCACTATCCAGTGCGCCACCGGGCTGGCCCGAGACTGTGTATTTTTAAAAATTCCATCATTGGCTTGACAAACTCTTCCCCATCATTGGGTCTGTTAACCAGAATGTGGATCTGGAGCCCCCAGTGGGGTGTGGTGAGGCACCCAAAGACATAGGGTGGGAGACTGAGCCACGCCTGGCTTTCAGGGGCTTAATCTTTACTCAAAGAAAAGCTTACGTACTTTAGATTATTTCTCAAGGGTTCAGAGGATGGAGCAATCAGCTGAGGCCAGCACCAGTAGGCGAGGCATTAGTTCAGTAGGCTGCCCATTCATTTGTTCATTTGGGAAATGCTCATTGAAAGCCTGCTATGTTCCAGACACTGTACTGGGTACATCATAAGGAGATAGAAGCTTGAGCAGAGATTTAAAAGCTGGCCAAGCTTCAGACAGACAGAGGAGGACAAAGAACAGCTTGTGAAGGGCCCTGCGTATCAGCACAGAGACACAGCACCAGGGCCCCAGAGTCCTCCCCAGGAAGAGGCTCTGGACTTAGGCTCCTACTTCTGCCCCTGAGCTCCACAGCAGGGCCCTAGTGGAGCCTCTGAGGGGCTGCTCAGGCTGGCCCTGGCCCTGACTCATCCTCTGCCTCTAAGTGAGGCTATACCTTAGTCTCTCCACCTGAGAAATGGGGCTGTCCTCCGCCTCCCAGGGCCCTTCACTTGGTCATAATTAGATGTTGCCTGCAATTGCTTTGAACTCCGTGGCAGTCAGACAGCTCAGCAGGAAGAGCAGGGTGGCGGCCCCCCTGCTGGTGGAGCCAGCACCAGGCCTGACTTCAGAGCCATGGCAACGAGGACCTGGGCCGATGGGGATGGGGCAGAGCCAGGCAGCAGGAAGCGAGCCTGTGTGAATGCCACCTCCGTGCCTCTGTCTGGGCCACTCGCTTCTGCGGCTCTCTATTCCTGCCCATGGCACCGGCAGTGGGGGGGCAGCTGGCCTGGGTGGGGCTGCACCCACAGGGTAGTGAAAGCCACCTGGGCCAGGACTGGCCCTGGGAAATGAGCTCACCAAGTCACTGACCTGTGAGGGACCTGATTCAGGCTGTCCGAGCATGGCTGGTCTGCAGGGAAGCAGAGAAGCTGAGCCAGGCTCAGAGGCTGGCCCAGGGCTGCCCGGCTTGGGAGCCTGGTCTGCAGAGTCGCACTGTAATCCTTGGCCGTTTAGCTTCAGAGGGAATCTAAAAAATGTGAACTGGGTTTCTGAACCCTGCCTGCCCCTTGGCCCTGGGCCCAGGCAGCCACGGAGAGGGCGAAGGGTCGGATGGAGCCTCATACGAGGCCGAGGTAGGGGCCTGGTCCAGTCTAGTCCACAGGAGCGTCTGGGGCTCTGACCATGGTGACTCCTGTCACCCCCTGCCCTGACTCCCTGAGCAGGTCCCCTTCCTCTTGAGCCCTGTTTCCACTGGGGGCCAGTGGGAGTCACAAGGCCTGCCCTCCCTCCCTTCAGGAAGGTTGTGAGGATCAAACGAGATCACAAAGATAAAAGAGAACAGAACAGAAGAAAGCTCAGAACACACGTAAGTGGTGGTTATTGTCACTGTTGGTATTATTAGCTCCTCGCCAACCCCACTCGGAACAGAGCCATGTGGGCAGGCTCTCAGCCCTACCTGGGAGTCCCAGGGGTGCTGGCTGTCCTGGGCCCTGCCAGAGCCCCTGCTGCACCCCAAAGCTCTCTTCAGGAGCCCTGTAGGGGTCCAGAGCCTCCTCTACCCCTCCCAGTCTTCCGGCACAGTCCCCCCTGGGGGTGGATGAGGGAGGGGGAGAGAGCCCCAGCCTCTCCATGGGGGAGCGGGTCCCTCTGGGCACTGGTAATATCACATGGGAACACACACATACTCCTAAATGTACACACATGTTCACACACAGACACAGCAAACACACCCAGACAGCACACGTGAGCATACACATGCAGAACTTGATCCACACAGGTCCCTCTCTCTCTCTCACACACACACACACACCTTAAGCAGGTGCCTTCTCTGAGGCAAACGCCATCATTGTCTCCTTCCATCAGGAGGCCAGTGGGCAGGCAAGGATATTATTACCTGGTAGTGGTGGTTGTTATGATCGTCCTTAGGAAAGTCTCCACTCGGCAGAAAACATCAAACAGCGGCCAGCGGCCTCAGATAGCAGAGACGACGGGCCTTTGGGGCCTGTTCCAGTGCAGACCTGCCTCCTCGTTTGCAGAAATGACTTATTATTAATCTGTGATTGAAACTGTAATTATGCCATCACCGTGTCAGCAAGCTGGAACACGGCAAGGGCTGGCAGTACCTCCTGGAAATGTGTTCTTACCCTTTACCGTGACCGCGCTGGCATCTTCCCCGGTGTGTGTGCGTAGATGGGCCATGCACACACCTGCCAACCTCAGGGCCCACCTCCTCATGGGCGCCCGGTTCTGTGTGCCCAGTTATGCACCTCTCCCTGTAAGAATTTGGCTGCAGAAGGTGTGGTTGAGGTGTGTTCCTGGGTGAGAGCAGCCCTCAGAGAGCCCCAGAGAGCTCCAGGGCCCTGGCCTGTGGGTCCAGCAGGGATTTAAACACCAAAGCATGATTCAGGGACTTAGGACAGCCCACAAGATGCCCCAGCTGTGCCTGCCTAAGCAGCCACTGTCCGCCTGCCCTCCACGATAGCCCATCCTCAGTGCTCTTCATGGACGCAGTGCCGGGTCCTTCTAGCTTGTCCCTGACTCTGGTGGGTCTGTAGGCATGGCTGGCCCAGGGCCTACTCATATGCTGTGTTCACTTTTATTGACCACTTACTACACACCTGGTCTGGTGCAAAATACTGTATGTTCACGATCTCATTTAATCTTTTAAAAGCATGTAAATCTAAAATGAAGTAAAATGTTAGCTTTAGCTTTGTAAAGGAGAAAACTGTAGTCTGTGGAGGCAGGTGGCCTGCCCAGGTCCTGCAGAGATGGGGTTTGAAGGCTGGTGTTCTGACTCTAGCCTGCCAGCCTCCTCTGCTACACTGAGCTCAGGGAGGCAGAGACCTGGCCTTGGCTCCTCTGCCTCCCTGCCTGAAGCCTTGGGTATAGGAGATGCTCAGGAAATTGTCAGCGAATGAAGGCAGGAGGTGAGGGTCAAAAGTTCAGGACTGTCCTGCGAGACATGACTTTTCCAGAATCTGCGGTGACTTGTGTGCTCAGGCCTTGACCTCCCGGAGGAACTCTACCTGCGGGCAAGTAGGAAACAACAACCCCAACCGGCCCACAGGGAAGGCCTGTCTATGTATGTGTGTGTGTGTCTGCACCTGCAAATGTGTGAACATGATTTCCTGAGACAGCAGAAATGGAAGGTCTTGGAGCTAGCTGGCAGCCAAGCTGGGATGAGAACCCAGGGCTCCTAACTTCCACCCAGGGATCCGCTATGCACCAGACGGGGAGGATCCCAGGTGGGCTGATCAGAGAACTTGGCCCTTTCAGATCTCAGCTGGAAGGCGACCACAGATTTTGTGGCCACATTCAGCCCCCTCTCACTCAGGGTCAGAGGGAGGAACCATGGGTAGAACTATATTCGAGACAAAGGGCAGAGCAGAGAGGGGGAGGCCCCACAGCTTGGGGTGCCTGGGATCCTGCAGAGATAAGAGTTGGCCAGGGAAAAGGGGTAAGAGGGAGGGGCAGTGGTGCTAAAACCAGCCTTAATTGGGCTTAATTGATCTTATGTTAATGCTGCACTGCACCAGCAGCTCAGAGCCAGCAGAAGGAACCAGGCAGGCTGGGTAGATGTTTTGTAGAGAACAAAGCCACCTTTTGGGGCATTGTTACTATGAGGAGAACCAAGCCTGATCCAGGAATCAACCCACTGTGGCTGTTTGAGGCTCACATTTCCCAAAGTGGAGTGAAGTGAACAGAGTCCCCGGTGGTCTGGGAAACAGGCCCTGGGGACTAGGCAGCCCGGCTGGTGGGCATCATCATGGCTCACGGTGCACATCTGGGACGGTTCCCTGACTGGGCGGGGGAGGGGCGCTGAGCTGGGGTGGGGATGCGGGGTTGCGGGGCTGCGGGGTCCGTGGAAGGCAGGCGGGTGGGTAGACGGTGAGCTGCCGTGGTGATGGAAGGGCCCAGCCCGCCTCGCCTGGGAACAGACGCGGCAACGTGTCCACGCCAGCCCCAGGGAGCCAGAGGGTCACATGGCCGGGTCCCTCCCTGGGGACACTCGGCCCCAGCTGAAGTGGGAGGGAGGGGGCAAGCCAGGAGGTTCTCAGGCCAGGCAGGCTGCGGGAGGGGCCCCCAGAAGCCTGCTGCCTGCAATCCTGCCTGCCCTCCAGCAGCGACCCTTCCTCTGGTCCACACAAGGTCTTAGGGCTTGGATGGGGGCTTGGAATGCCCGCACCCCCAGGGCCTCAGAAAGGGTTCACACTCACCTCCCTTTACTGGCTTTCAGGGGCCTGGACAGGCCTTCCCAACCCCCACCGGGTCTCCCAAACCTCATCATCAGCTTCTGTTTATTGGGGCAGGGACCACCTTATGGACATTACCCCTTGTGCCCAGGGAGGGGAATTGACTTGTCCAAGGTCACACAGCCAGGGAGAGGCAGAGGGAAATTTTTAACTTTTCTTCAGGTCCAGGCCACCCTCAGAAACACACTTCTATTTCCATAGAGGTCCCCGCAGCTGAGGCAGAGGCCTTGGGAGAGGAAATCAACCCACTCTACCCAGCTAGTCTGATAGGTCAGGAGGCCTGGTTGGGGAAAAGAGTGAGGAGTTATGGGCTGGGATTCAGATGACCTTGGGAATGGAGCAGAAGCCCTCCTTGAGTGAACAGCAGGTCAATGGGGTTGGTTGTTGTTACGGTTTGAATGATTTGGTCCCTTCCGAAACTCATGTGTTGGAAACTTAATCCCCAGTGCAACAGTATTGGGAGGTGGGGGCTGATGGGAGGTGTTTAGCCCTCATGAATGGGTCAATGCGCTATGAAAAGAGCTTGTGGGAGTGGCCCCCTCTTCTGCTCTTCTGCCATGTGAGGACACAGGGTTCCTCCCCTCCAGAACATTCAGTGTTCAGGGCACCATCTTGGAAGCAGAGAAACTGTGCCCTAACCTGCCAGCGCCTTGA
>NW_007733476.1:76889-78959 GCF_000696425.1 Galeopterus variegatus | reverse complement strand
GGGAGGGGAATTGACTTGTCCAAGGTCACACAGCCAGGGAGAGGCAGAGGGAAATTTTTAATTTTTCTTCAGGTCCAGGCCACCCTCAGAAACACACTTCTATTTCCATTGAGGTCCCCGTAGCTGAGGCAGAGGCCTTGGGAGAGGAAATCAACCCACTCTACCCAGCTAGTCTGATAGGTCAGGAGGCCTGGTTGGGGAAAAGAGTGAGGGGTTATGGGCTGGGATTCAGATGACCTTGGGAATGGAGCAGAAGCCCTCCTTGAGTGAACAGCAGGTCAATGGGGTTGGTTGTTGTTATGGTTTGAATGATTTGGTCCCTTCTGAAACTCATGTGTTGGAAACTTAATCCCCAGTGCAACAGTATTGGGAGGTGGGGGCTGATGGGAGGTGTTTAGCCCTCATGAATGGGTCGATGCGCTATGAAAAGAGCTTGTGGGAGTGGCCCCCTCTTCTGCTTTTCTGCCATGTGAGGACACAGGGTTCCTCCCCTCCAGAACATGCAGTGTTCAGGGCACCATCTTGGAAGCAGAGAAACTGTGCCCTAACCTGCCAGCGCCTTGATCTTGGACTTCCCCCAGCCTCTTGGACTGTGAGAGAATGAATTTCTGCTCTTTAGAAATCACCCAATTCCAGGTATTCTGTTATAAGAGCACAAAACTGACTAAGACAATTGTGAACCTGATTCTTGTTGGAACATGGAACAAACAGCTCAGGACATGGCTACCCTGAACCTCATGGGCTCGGCATCCCTGAATGCAGCTTGTGTGCTGAAACATGTGTGCTCTGCTGGGTCCCTGGCCCTGGGCTGGGTGCTGGATGCTGGACAGGCTGAGGTGAGAACAAAACACCTCAGGAGCAGTTCTGATTGGAAGGTCAGTGATGTCTGCCTCTGCAAGTGCCCCCTCTGTGCCTGCCTCACACACTCCTGCAGGGTAGGTGTCGCCACTGATGTTGCACCGATGAGGAGACAGGCCCAGAGAGGAAAAGTCACACGGATGGGTTCGCAGGGATGGGAAGGGGAGCCTGCAGCACCGTTCTGCCTCTCTCTGAAGTGTCCTGCCTCTTCCAGCAGGCCTGGGCAGCAAAGGAGACTGGGATTCAGAGTTTTGGTGCAGATCTGCTAGCAGCATTGTGACTTGGAGCAAAATGCTTTCTCTCTCTAGGCTTCAGTTTCCTCTTCTGTACTCTGGAACAACAGTGTTGTCCCCTCCTCCCAGGAGTGTCACAGGGCCTATGTGGTGACAGATGTGAAAACTAACTGAAAAGCATAAAGTGCTACCCCTGCAGCCCAGGCCTGCTGCTCCTTGTGGGGGGAGGAAGGGCTCCCACGGGCCCCTCCTGCTCCAGCAGCACCATGCCTGGTCCCTGGCCCTGTTCCCATGGGAAGGTGGGGAGGTGGGGTTCTCAGTTCATTTTGCTCCAGCCCTGTGGTTCTGAGATTGGGGCCCTTCTGCCAGAAGCCCAGCCCCTCCCTCCCATTTAGGCAGAAGCAGACATTTTAGAGAGGTGGGGCCCATCTCCCTCAGGCACTGTGCCCTAGGGTTGGCAGGTCGGGTCCCTGAGGCTGATGTCCCCGCCTGGAGATGCCACTAGCTGATTAGGTGCACAGGCCTCTGTTCGCCTTCTAGTCCTGCTCACCTGCTCTGAGGTCATGAGTGTACAAAGAGCAGACGGGACTGCTTACACAGAGGCAGAAGCACGCAGGCAGTGAGCTTAGCTAATAGCGTCA
Source organism: Galeopterus variegatus (assembly GCF_000696425.1). NCBI lineage: Eukaryota > Metazoa > Chordata > Mammalia > Dermoptera > Cynocephalidae > Galeopterus > Galeopterus variegatus. The sequence goes on along the minus strand of NW_007733476.1, from coordinate 77,227 downwards.
GGGCACGTAATCGTCTTTCCCTGCCCCTACTGCAGCAGGCTGTGCCCAAGCCAGTGATTTCTGTATTCTCAACCAGGGCTCAGCGAAGTTGAAGGCAAGACAGTCCCCCTGGAGCTCAACACTGAGCAGAGATGAGACATTTCAACCACTGAGGTGCCTTCTTGGGTGGTGGAATTCTAAGGAGGAGGGAGAAGGCTGATGGCTGAAAGGCAAGAAGGCTTCCTGGAGGAGGTGTTGCCAGATTTGGGGATGATCTGACAGGAAATGGCGAGGAGGGGTAGAAAGAAAGGAGAAGAAATGGGAGAGGATGAGAGCGAGGTCTGTTGTCCCCCTGCCAG
>NW_007733476.1:42834-76404 GCF_000696425.1 Galeopterus variegatus | reverse complement strand
AGGCGAGGGTGGACGTGGCCTTCTGAGCCTAACTCTGGGAGCATAACTGACCAAGAGTCCCAGCGGCTGCACATGGAAATCCACCACCGTGTGTGCCATAGGCTTCTCCCAGCCCACAGGCTGCTGTCCAGCCTGGCGGGGACACAAGGAGGCACAGGACCTCCAGTGGCCGAACTCAGCTCAATGACTCCCCCGCACAGCCTTGTGGAGTCTTCCTTAGATTTCATAGTGGTCTAGGATACTTCCACTGGCCTCTTCTCGCTGTCTTCACCTTCAGGTCCAATTTGCACCCTGATCTAAGGGCTCACCCAGACTCTGCCGTCTCCTTTCTCATTTTCCCTCACCTAGGCGTTTCCCCTAATAAAATCCTTGCGTGCATAATCATGTCTTGGGAGAGGATGTCTGAGGACCCTGACTAACAGGCAGCCTGGAAGACAGGGGCCTGGCCCTCTGGGTTCCCTGTACTCACTTCCGAGACACACCTGGTCACCCCATTAGGTAGCAGCACAGGGGCTGCTGTTCTGAGCTGTGTCCCCTGCAATGCTGTCATCCCAGGCTCTTGGCCCCCCGCCCCCTGCTGCCCCTGCCAGTTGAGCACTGGCTGGTCCCAGAATCAGGACGGAGCATACTGAGGGTGTTCAAGTCAGGAGGAAGTGCGTCAGGGACACAACAGCACCCTGCCTGCTCAGGCTCCCCTCCTGCCTGAGGGCCTCACAATACCCTCTGAGCAAAGTGTCCTTAGCCATGTTCTACCCATTTCACAGATGAAGCCCAGAGAAGTGCAGTGGGCTGTCCTCAAGTGGTCGCACAGCCCGTGGGGCCCTGTGGTCCTGCCCTGCCTGTCTGTCCCCTTTCCCCGACCTTGTCCTGCCTTCAGCTCTCACTGGGAGAATGAGGGGCAAGGGAAGTGGTGGCAGGTGAGGAAGGGCTGGAGATGCCGGGACCAGAGGCGTCTTCCCAGGCTCATCCTGAGAGGCTGGGGGTTGCCATGGCTCCCCGGCCTTGCCTCAGCCTCTCCCACCAAGCCTGGCTGCTTCTCCCCATAAAAGCTAAATTTACTCTTTTAACAAGTCCGACACTGCATTAAAACACAATGGAATGCTTGGGAAGGGGGACTGGCATGTCATCGAGGGCCAGTGAGTCAGGACTGCTTGCTTGGGAAGCAGCAGCACCCCCTGGAGAGAGGAGGAGAAGGTCCCGCATGTGTCTCCTCTTCCGTGGGGCAGGAAGCTTGGGTTCCATGCCCTGGAGCGGATCTCCCTGAGTTCCCTGCAGGACTCGAGTTCTTCTTTGATTTACGACTTGGGGCTCCCTCTGCGGTGCTGAGCATTCACCTAGGGTGCTCTCCTGAGGACACTGCCCTCCCTGGAGCACTCCCAGTGGAGGCTGCCTTTCTCTCCTCCCCATCTGTCTCAGAACAGGCAGGTGGGTAGCCACCGTTTTGGCTCCCACTGCCACTTGCTAGCATCTCTCCTCTCTCCTCCTTCTGGATCCCAGATCCTTTCAAAGCTCACCCCCACCAGGCCACACACTCTCTTTGCCTCCTCTTGCTGTTATCTGCTGGCTGCTGGCCACTTTCTTCATTCCTTGTGTTGCCGGCTCTGTCACCAGCATCTTGGGACTTTCTAATGGTGGGTGACCATTGCCCAAGTCTCAATTCCTTGACTCCTCACCTCCAGCAATCTTGTCCTCACCAGACAGTCCCAGGGCCACATTCTGCCCTCATCACCACCAGAAACTGCACCACATCTGAAACCCGATCTCAAGCTTCTCTCTCTCTGACTGCCCCTCCTTTCCTCCCAGGTCTCTAAGTCCATCCGTTGACTCTTGACTGTAGCAATTTTTCTTTTTTAAAAAGATGACCGGTAAGGGGATCTTAACCCTTGACTTGGTGTTGTCAGCACCACGCTCTCCCAAGTGAGCCACGGGCCGGCCCTAGCAATTTTTCAGTCTCACCATTTTTGGCTTCTCCCTCCCTCTCCTGTGTCTATTTGGAGGATCCCAACCTTAGCTGAACCCAGCTACAGTCATGTGCCACATGACATTTTGGTCAATGACGGACCACATACACCACGGTAGTTCTGTAAGATTACAATGGCTATAACATACAGCCTAGGTGTGTAGTGGGATACACCACCTAGGTTTGTGTAAGTGTACTCTATGATGTTCACACAGTGATGAAATCACCCAATGATGCATTTCTTAGAATGTGTCCCTATTGTTAAGTGACACATGACTGTAGTTTCCTAAGAGCTGAACGTTGCTAGAGAAAATCCTATAGCCGGGCTGATGGGATTCCCTTCAGTGCATGATCACAAACCTCTAAGGAGGACTCATCGCTGCCTGGCGAGCCTGTCATGCTTTGTGGGAAATCTGCTTCCCTCAGGACTTCGTGTTTTCCTCAAAGTCCCCAGTCCTGGCCCACTCGCAGTTGGTGGCCATGCCTCACACTTTACGGAGGAAAGGAAAGCAGAACTTTTATTGCCTGCACAACATCCTCAAACCTCCCTGTGGTTTCTGTCTTTCCACCATCCAAGTGGAAGCCTGCTGACGCCTGTCCACCCTCCACCTGAGCCCTTTGTCATGGGATGTGAGAGGTTTAGCTGATTTGTTATTTCCTTGTTCATTATCACTAGAAAGTTATCACCATAGCACCTGGCTCAAAGCAGATACTCAATACATACCTACTCAGTGCATAAATGAATGTGTATTAGGGACAGTGAGGTTTATAGACTAATATATTTAAATTACAAAATTAATATGGTATGCATGCAATACAGAAACCTTGGACAATGGAAAAGTAAAAAGAAAGAAAAGGCAAAAGTTAACCATAATTCTATCACTCATTAATAACTACTGTCAAAGTTTTGATATTTGTGCATTCAAAGTTTTCTACGTGTGTATTTTTCCTTCACAAAACGGTACTCGAATAGATGTAGATTATGACAATTAATGATGCACATTTTTCTACATCTTTAAGTATTCTTCTAAATCTTTTTAATAATTGTAGTGTTCCATTGTATGGACAGCCTTAGCTTACTTAACCGCTTCCCTAATGTTGAACTTTTATATTATTTCCATATTTTTAATTTTCCTTAGTCAATATCCTTATACATAAATACATGTACACATTATTTTTCCTGTGGCTGAATTCCTAAGTGGACCTTTAGGCCAAAGAGTATGCATATTTTGAGGCTTTTGATTTATATTTTTAAATCACAAGAGACAATTGCTTTGGAAACCGAATAAACACAAACACAATCTCCTACTTTGCCACGTGCAACAAACCCTCTTCTGAAGCTCTGGAAGGCTCATGCCCTAGATATCCTCGTAGTGAGTGCCACCCTTTCCTTCAGTGTGTGGCTTAAATGTCACCTTATCAGACAGGCCTTGGCGGCTCCCTCATACAAAATAGCACCGCTTTTTTTTTTCATCCTCTACCTCCCTTTTACAGTTGTATTTCCCTCAACCGCGCTCAGCACTCGCAGACAAGTCTCCTGCTCGTTTGTGTCTGCCTCTTCCCAGATCCATGACAGCAGAGTCTTTCTGCACCCCCGTTCATTTTGTGCCACACCCACCTTCACATGCCTTCACTGTGCCTGGCATGGAGTAAGTGCTCAATAAGCATTCTGTGAATGAATGACTCAGTGTCTGCGGTGATAATATTCAGGGCTCTATAGGAGCTATTTTAAATAGTAGAAACAATTTATAGACAGGAAAGGGACACACTTAAGGCAGGACCATCAGGGAAGGCCCTTTGAGGATGTGTTATTTGAGCTGAGGCCTGAAGGATGAGCAGAAGTAGGATGCGAGGAGACCATGGACAAGCACATCCCAGGCACATGGAACAGCATGTAAAAGTCCTTGAAGTGGGAAAGAGATGGGTGGGTTAAGGAGCTGAACGAAGGCCAGTGACTGATCATAGTGGTCAGCAGAGTGGGAGCCACAGCAGAGGTCGGTGGAAACATGAGCAAGAATCCCCTACTCAGAGCTCCTCTCCTGTACGGCCTGCCTGTGCCTAAAATCCCACCATTAGCGAGTCATCCCTATTAGTTAAGCATTGTCCCCTTCCTGCTGGCTCCTGAAAGCAAACATTTCATTAAGGACTTACTAGGTATGAAGGGATCTATTTGATGATTTCTTCAAATAGGGTGGGGGGGGGGCTGAGTTTTTGTTGTTTTTTACTGAGTTGGGATGGGGGATTTAAAAGCAGCAGAAGAGACACTCTATGGAATAACAGCTTCTGTGCTGGAGAGAGAGAAACAAGAAAAGAGTCAGCTCCTGGTGACCCAGACCCAGCCATCCATTTGTCCCTCTATCATTTATTAAATGCTTACTGGGTACCATGCACATATTGCACCTCCTTTAATCCTCATGACATCAATACACCATTTTTATAGATGACAAAACAGCCTCAGAGAGATTATGTGATTTGGGCCAAGGTCTACACATTGGTAACAGATAGAGGCAGGATTCAAATCAGGGCACTGGACTTCTAAGTTCATTCTCTCTCCAAGTCTGATATATTCAGGAAATCTCATCAAATTCATATGTAATGCATGAGACTTCCAGCTCCTTATCCTTATTATCCTTATGTAATAAAAATGCCATAAGTAAAATTTACATGTGTACTCTTTATTACATACTGTCCACTATCACACATATGTGCGTACACAAACAGTACACTATAGAGGGTTGTACATACAAAACCATGTATACTGTGTTTTGTGGGAGTATATTTAGGGATATAAAAATGTGATTATCTGTTTATGCTCTGAGTTTATTTTCTATCACCTTTTCTCACTGTTCTTCAATACTCCATATTTTATGCTGCTCTACTTTTCAGCCCACTTACCTTCCATTAGCTACATCTAATCTGCTATTAAACCTATTCATTGCATTTTTTTTTTCCTTTTTTTTGTCTTTTTTCATGACCAGCAACAGATCGCAACCCTCAGTGTCGTGCCCGTACCGGACCGGGACCGCAACGGGATCGCAACCCTCAGTGCTGCACCCACACCTTGCTCAGCCAGTGAGCGGCCAGTCTGTATGTGGGATCCGAACCCTCGGCGGGAGCGCCACCGCGCTTCCAAGCGGCGCACTGTAGCAGTGCACCACCAGGCCGGCCCTGCATTGTTAATTATAATTATTATATATTTGGTTTCTAGAATTTCCATTAGATAACTTCTAAGAGTTTGCAATTCTCTTTAAACTCTTTATCTTTATCTTCTCCACTTTTTTTTTTTTTTTTGTCTTTTTTGTCTTTTTTCCGTGTCCGGCCACGGATCGCAACCCTCAGTGTTGCCCCCGTACCGGACCGGGGACCGGCAACGGGATCGCAAGCCTTGGCGTTGCTCCCGCGCCTCGCTCAGCCAGTGAGCGGGAGCCGGTCTCCATGTGGGCTCCGAACCCTCGGACGGGAGCGCCGCCACGCTTCCCAAGCAGCGCACTATCCAGTGCGCCACCGGGCCGGCCCGCTTTTTTGAACATGTTAATCACAAGTATTTTAAAGTCTGATATTTGAAGGGCCAATGTCTGGATCTCCTGTGGATCTGTTGCTATTACCTGTATTATTTATTTTTTCACCTCTTGGTTTCAGTCATATGGTCTTGTCTCCTTGTATGCCTGGTGAATTTTATTTACTGCCAGATATTGTGTATGAAAAAATCACAGAGATAATTTGAGGTTTTGGATGATCCAGAGAGGATTTACTCTTGTTTCTGGAAGGGAGTTAGAATAGAGGCAGCTCATCTTAATCTGATCTAAGGTTAAGTTTGTTTGAAGCTGGGTTCCAATCTTTGTGAAAGCTGATCTATTTCTGACTTGCTCTTCAAGGGTCTGAACTGAAAGCCTTCTTTTTTTTCCAAAAAACAAGCAACTACGCTCCCCAACCCTTTCCTTGGAAATACTTGAATTCTTCCCTTGCCTTTTCCCCCCTAACTCCATGAGATTGCAAAAACTTTAGTCTCCACTTTCTGCTCACATTCTCAACTTCATGGCTATTGCTTAGGGGACTAATAGGGCCAAATGTTGATTTCATTTCTCTAGATTTCTCTTCTTTCTTAGATCATTGTGAAGGTTAATTCTAGGTGTCAACTTGGTTAGATGAAGGAATGCTGAGAAACCTGGTAAAGCCATCTTTTTAGGTCTGTCCATGAGGTTGTTTCAAGCAGAGATTAGTATGAGAGTCTGAGTGGACTGGGTGGGAAAGACCTACCCTCAGTGTGGGTGGGAACCATCCAATCCACTAGGGATCCAGACAGAACAAAAGACAGAGGAAAGAGGTGAAGCTTTCTCTCGATCTGCTGAAGCTGGGACACACTCTTCTCTCCTGTCTGTGGACATCAGAGCTCAAGACTCTTCAGCTTTTGGGTTCCAGGACTTACACCATGGACACCATCAGCTTCCCTGGTTTTGAGGCCTTTAGACTTGGACTGAGCCATTCTACTGGCATTCAGTTTATAGACGGCCTATCGTGGAACTTTTCTTCATAGTCACGTGAGCTAATTCCCCTAATAAATCCCTCTCATATAATTATAACATATGCTATTGATTCTGTCTCTCTAGAGAACCCTGACTAATACAATCATAGGCTCTAGACATCTTCAATGCCTTCAAACACATTTTTAAGATGTATTTTGTCCTTTTTATTCATTTGTTCTTGGTGGGAAAGTTGGTGTGGTATATAAGCTAGTTCACTATAGCCAAAGATAGACATCTGCACAGAACTTAGAACCCACCCCTGCCAAGATGCAATTCTAGTTCACTGCTTCAACTTGACCATCCAAGGGGTCAACCTTGGCCTTGTGTGGAGTCTTCTTCTCCCCTATGCACCTACTTGTTCTCCATGTGGGGATTGACTGCTGCCTAGTGATGCTCATGGCCTGGAAGCTGCCTCTAGCCTGGCTACCCTTGCAGCCCCAGAGTCCAAGCTGGTCAGGATGGTCTGTTTTCTGCAAAGCCTCTGCTACCGTAGGGAGGCCAGACCTGCTTGCCTCTGTGGACAAGCTTTACTCACAACCCTCACCTGCTATGGACTGAGCCCTAGTGTTCCAGGCTCAGTGTTCAGTGCTTAACATAAGTTGTCTCATTGCTTCCTCATGTAAATACTAGCAAATAATTATAGTTATCTTCAGTTTACAGATGAGGAAACTGAAGCCCTAGGAGTTTAGTCAAAATCCTTGCCCCCTGCATAAAAGTACGTATGTATTTGTGTAGTGTCAGGAAGGGGGACACACTTACTTATTTGCTATTTTTTCTTATTACTTGTTATTTCCTTGTTTGTTATCAATAGAAAGTTACCATCATAGTGCCTGGCTCAAAGTAGACACTCAATACATAACTATTCAGTGCATTAATGAATTTGTGTTAGGGACAATTAGGTTTATTGACTAATATGTTTAAACTACAAAATTAATACGGTATGCACTCAATCCCAAAACCTTGGACAATGCATTTACTTATTAATTTTCTTGCTCACTCTAAACTATAAGCAACATGAGGGCAGAAAACTGGCTATATGTCTATTTTATATCCTCATCATATGCCATGCGTGGCACAAATTATGTAGCAATAACAAACATTGAATGAAAAAACAAAGCCTCAGGCCCCAAAGTTGTTTAAGGTGGAGGCCAGAACTCCAGGTCCTTCACCTGCAGTCGTTTGTGCTGACCACTCACGTCACAGTGTCACAGCCAGGTAGGAAATGTATTCAAAGAGTTATCCAGCACCTCCTATGTGTTGAGATTAGCTGAGTTTCCTGCCGTCTTGGGAGCAGTTTTGGCAATTTCTGGTTGCCTTGGTGTCTGGGGCTCTGGTGCCCTTAGCCAGGGTCTGGAGACTTATATGGAACTGAGGAATGAACTCAAAAGACTTCCAAAATTAGGGTAAAAATGTGCAAGTGTACAATTTTTTTCTAGAAAAAAGGTTTATGGTATTGCTCAGATTCTCAGAGAGGTCTGGGACCCCCAAAAGACCAAAAGCCCTGAGTATGGAGATTAGTTGCCTTGTCTGTCCCCCAACATTGCCTCCCTTTGCCAGAAAGGGGCTTCCTGAAGCCACCCACAGGTTGTTGGGGGATGGCTAGAGATGTGGCCAGGGTGTGAAGGGGTCCCTCTTCCCCAGCCTAAGCAGGGTGGCCAGTGCCCAGAGTGCTCCAGCCGGCATTCTCCAAACATCCTCAGGGTTGGGGGTAAGTGTCACTCGCCAAAGGACTGTGAAAGTGGAGGTCTCTCCTGTCTGGCCCCCTCAGGGCAGCCGCTGACAAGAAAGCTGTCCCACCGGCTGAGCGGCATATTTGTGTGGCTCTGGTTCTGAGGCAGCCGCCAGGTGAGGCAGGGGTGGCGGGGGCGGGTGTGTGGGAATTCCCAGGCCCCAGCTCCCCACTTTGAAGTGAAAACCCTGAGTCCCTGATGGAGGGGGGACAGGAAGGAGCCACCCGTTCCTGGAAAGGAGACAAGAGGCAGCTGGGGCGGCTTCTGCCTGCTCAGGCTGCCCTGGGTCCACCTCCCCAGCCTGGAGGAGACTGTTAGGCATGTCCGCCCACGGGAACATGAGCTCTTAGAATCAGAGGTCTCTCTCTGTCGCACCTGTCCTTTCTCACACGCACAGTTCCCACGATTCTTTTTTCTTGGGCACACACTCTCACAAACACGGGTGTTCTCTCTTTCTCTCACATTCTCTCTCTCACATTCGTTTTCTCTTTCACACACACACACACCCAGATTGGGGCAGGGGAGGGCTACAGGTGGCCTGCTGGGGCAGGCAAAGGAAAGCTGTGGAAGGTTCTGCCGTGGGGTGGTGAGGGCCAGCTGGGAGGGTCAGCAGCCTCTTGCACACGCACGAGGACACGATTGCTCCCTCAAGGTCCACACGGGGTCTCCCACCAGGCCAGGGAATGCCTGTGTTCTATACCTTTTCCTTCCTTCCACTCTTTAAAACTTACACTGCTCTGTACCATGCTCGATCAACCACCAAAACAGCAGGGAGCAAGGGAGAGTTCCGCCATGGCAGGCAGCATCGTGCTTACGCTAGTCGGGGTGTCCTGGAGAAGAGGAAGGGTCTGGAGGACCCAGCCCTCTACCCAGAGTCCTGCCTGCTCCAACCCCCTGACCCAGCCCAGCTGTGGCCCTGGGCCCAGCCACTGCCACGGGGTCAGGTCTAGATCCTCTTAGCACCTCAGTTCAGCAAGTTTCTCTCTCTCAGAGCTTAGAGCAGTGTAAGAGGAGGAAATGTTTAAGAAAAGCTGAACAAATCAAATTATAACCTATACCCAGGAATGACATGACTCAGGGCACGTCCTTCAACCTCCATACCAGAACCCTTCCCCACAATGGCCCCCAGGGGAGGGGGATGACAGAAGTTTGGAGGATTCGTGCTCCTGGAAGGTCCCCCCCAAGGGTGGTCTCTGAGAGTCTCTCATATCTCTGAGGCTGAGTTTTGCCTGCTGTGGCTGGGCTCAGGGAGAGTGACATCACAGGACACCTGGACTTTGTACATTGGGAGGGTCCTGATGTGCTGCCAAGGTTATCCCAACAGTATGTCTGGGTCATGGGTGAAAGTGGCCTAAGACAGGGTGATTTTTAGAATATTTAGCATTCACACCAACCAATGAGAACTGAGCTGGAGAAGGCCCCCTGCTGTGCCTGGCTTTAAACCTTTAGTCACTTGATGTGGACAGATGTGGTGACAGTGGGCTCTAGGGGAGGAAGGGAGGGGTGAAGAGGATGAGCCAGGGGCTATTTCTTAGCAATGGCTGCTGAAGAATTTCCAGAGTTTGATAATGTGGACACGTGGTTAGCGAGACACAGAGCTGGCTGCCTGGAGCCCGTGTGAGCTTGTGGGAATCCTGAGGAGCTAATGGTGAAAAGAGGAGGAGCCTTGGGGTGGGGGCAGGGTGGAGGTTGGTGGCAGGGGCTGAGAGAGTGACAGCACTTAATGTTCATGCATGTAGTTCTCATGTGTGCCTGGTACTGTGCTAGGTGACTTACACAAATTAGCTCATGTGACATTCTTAACCAGCGTTGTTGAGGTATAGTTGACTACAATAAATTGCACACACCAAAGTGTACCATGTGATACATTTTGACACGTATATGCCAGTGAAATCATCCCTCCAGTTAAGATAATGAACAATCTATTACTCCCCCAAATTCCCTCAGAGCCCTCTGGGATTTCTCCTTCCTGATCGTTCCTCCTATCCCCAGACAACCACTGATCTGCATTCTGTGAAAACAATAGATTAGTTTTCATTTTCTAGAACTGTCTATAGAGGTAGCTCATTTAATATTTACAACAACCTGCCAAGGTGGCCACTACTTTTCTCGTCATCATCCCCCTTTTGCAGAGGAGAAAACAAAGGCACAGAGAGATTAAAGGACTTACCTGCAGTTGCACTGCATGCACATGCCCGCTGGTGAGGGATGGAGCCAGGCTTTGGACCTGGGGGTGTAGCTGCGGCGTCTGGCCCCCTAACCACTACACAACACTGTCCCTCTCGCAGGTCAAGGGTCTGAGCACAGGAAGGTTTCAGAGTCTTCTCTGGATCTGCTGTTCTCTTTCTCAGAGGCTTGAGGGAAGCAGGAGTGTTTTGGAAGAGGGGCCAGAAAACCCCAGGATGGTGAAGCAAATGAGGGGACTGTGGCATGTCACAGCCAGGCTGGGCTTGGCTGGAGTGAGCTGTGGGTAGTGAACCAGGCACGGCCAAAATCGGGGTCTGGTAAAGATATTAGCAAGGCCTGTGGAACCCGTTCCTGCTGTTGGAAGGGGACCAGTAAGGGTGTCTGTCTCGGGCAAGCTTTTCTATGTGGTCCTTGGAGACCCCTTTGGTCTGAAGAGGATTTCTGTCCCATCATGAAGAAAAACCTTGGGGGGCCTCTCTCCCCCTTGCAGCCTGGCCTGAGGAGCTGAGGCCAAGCCAGGGGAGGAGTTGTGGCCTCGAGGGCTCCTCTGGGTTCCCTCTTGGTGGTCTGAGGGACTGGTGTCTGGGCAGACCTTGACACCTGGACCAAGAGACCATCATCCTCTGGAGCCTCCAGAGCAGCTGACCCAGGGATGGGCACACAGCGTGCTGGCTTGATAGACACTGAGACACCCGCTAAAGAGCCCCAGTCCTCCCCAGTGCTTTTCCAGAGTGGAGCTTGGTTGAGCAAAAGAGGAGGTAAAGTGTTCGGCCCTCTATTGGGCTCACTTGAGGAAGGGGGTTTCAGGAGGAAGCTGATGTGACACGAGGCTTTCAGGAGTGGTGCTTTTGGGTGCCTGACCACCCAAGGCCTTGGCCAGGGTGACATTGCGCTGCCAGCTCACCAGCCCCTCTGCGATGAGCCAACAGCGAACAGTGGAAACTGAAATAGTAAATACAAACGAGAGGGCCGTCATAATTATGTTTGTATGTCCAGATGACCCCCTGCAGCAGGGGCGGGGACCGAATGGTAAGTAACAAGCGAAGATTGTAAATCACTGCGAGACCTGATCGATGCAGCCAGAAGCTTGCCCCAATTCCCAGCCCAGGAGGGGTCGGTGGGGGGGTAATCGTGAGGGACAGTGCTGGGACTCCTGAGACTGCTCTGGTGCAGGAGAAGAGGAAGCCCTTGCTTGGCAACCGCTGGCTGTGCCACCCTGGGCTGGTCCCCCCTCCCTGCCACCTCCTTTTCCTTCAGCTGCTAAACAGTAAGTTCCAATATTCTACCAGCCCAAGTCTTCTCTGCCCCACCCTGATTCCTCAAGATTCCTGGGCTTCTTGGGCCCTTTTAGGAAGGGGTCAGCTCCCACCCAGCCTCTTAGGATGGCCCAGGCATGCAGAGGGGTTGGGTGAATGAGGGTCCTGCCAAAGCTCCTGCCTGGCCAGTGACAGGAAGGCAGCGGATCACGGCACAGGGAATGATTTTACTGGAAAGACGAAAGGAAATTGCATCTTTAATAATTCACCGGCCGGTTTGGAGGGAGGCAGGTTGGCGGGGCCGTGGAGCCGCTGGGTGATCCCAGTCTCTGTTCCTGGAAATCCACTGGCTCCAGAGCCTGCCCGAGAGACCCGGGGCCCTCCATCTCCTCCTGGCTGAGGGACAGCAGGAGCCGACAGAGTCTAGACCAGGGTGAGAGGTTAAAACACAGCCATAAGGAACCGGCTAAATTGATATCCCCAGCAAAGAGGGAGCCAAAATAATCGATATGCAGCAGCCCAGGAAAGTGGCCAAGTTCGGGCCCCAGCCTGGTGGAGTCCCTGTGGATAAGGAGGGCTTGGGACCTGGCAAGTGGCATGGGGCTTCAACGAGGAGCCTGGGGGGCCTCTGCCTGCACCCACCCAGAATGGGAGAGGCTGCGGGCAGGCAGGGGTCACCGACACTGGGCAGCCTGTCCAGCTGGGGGGTGGAGTGCCTGACATCCTTCCCTCCTGATCTCTCTTGTATGGAAATACCTTCCATGGATTCACACTGGAGGGTCAGGACTACCTTTGGCTTCCTTCAGCCAGGAACCCCGAGTACCAGATCAGGAAAGAGGTGGGTCGACGTGGGGAAGACCTGGTCCAGGACGCGGGTGGAAGGAGCTGGAGTCCACAGACGTTGGTTTGACACCCAGCCCAGCCCCTCGGGCAAGTTACTCTTGGGCTGCAGGCCCTGTGAATGGGACCTCAAAGGACAGGAGGGGGTGCAAGACCCTTTGCTCCTGGAAAGACCTTTGCAGCTGTAGGTTGTCATTGTTATGAGGGCTTTTTCTCAAGGGCTGTAGAATCTTGGTTGACTAATCTGAAATTTCAAGGCTTTTCTGGGCAGGTCAAACTAAGTATAAAGTAGGTTGGGGGAGGGGTGCATCATAAGGGAGATCAGATGAGGGACTGGGGACTCTGGGGCCAAGCTGGGCTCAGGAAGAACAACTGTAATCTGTCTGTCTGTCTGTCTCTCCTTTTCTTTCCTGTTAATTAGCAAAGACAGCTCAAGAATCACGGAGAACACACCTTAAAAAGTAACACACCCATTCTGCTTTTACAGATGTGGAAAATGAGGCCCAAAGAAGAAACACTTCCATAGGCACCTACCTAGTTAGTATAGAACCAGAACTAGAATTTGGATCTGCTGACTCCCAATCCAGTGCCCTTTCCATGAGTCCCAGGGGCTTCTGGTTCACCTTCCCCACAGCTCTGATGATGGGAGGTGTGGTATGGCCTCAGGCCAGGGCCCAAGCAAGGACCATCTGGTCTTGGCCCACCCTAGCCTTCTGAGGCTCAGCTTTCCTCCCTGGAGAACAAGGCTAAGGCCCACTCCGTCAGCCTTGCAGGGTCATCAGGAAAATCACACGGACCAACACGATTTTAATTCTAGGTCAGCAAAACCATTCTCATCTGGGGGATCCAACACGTCTGGAAGTCACCAGGAATCAGAAACCACAAAGATGGTTTCTGAGCAGATGAGACGGTTGCTCAAAACACGCTCTTTGCTTATAAAAATGCCTCTCAGGCCCTCACTGAGGGCCTATTGGCTCTTAGTTGACAAACAGTTCTGACAAGTTTGGTGGTCTATTTTCTCAGGCCACAACAGGTAGACTGATAGTAGTGACAAGAGCTTTATGGTGAGAGAGCAGGCAGAAAAACTGTAAAATGCAGATCCAGTAATTAAAAGAGCAAAGCAGACAGGATATACCCTGATAATCCCTGAGGCTAACCTTGTATTACAGTCCAGTCCACTAATTAGTGTTGTTGAAATGACCCTGACTCATCAAGAAAGGGTGAAACACACCGTGCCCTCTGTTTGAGGAATCAGCATGATCCCTTAGAAAGATGGCTACCAAAAGAAAATTTTTTTTGCTGTTTAAAGATGTGAGTTATAGCTACAGAAAATGTATCATCTCTTTACAGAAAATGTAGGTGTAACATCTCTTTCTGGAAATGCCAGGTGCCCAGGATGAAGAGAGCTGGCCTTATGCGAAAATCAGAACCTGCAGAATCCTGCGTGAGTCCTCCTCCCCCAACGGGGTGCCTCCGTCCTGGGTAATTAACCAGGTTTCCTGCTGTTTTTCAGCGTGTCTCCCCACTTTACTCCATTCTGCATGCTGCAGGAGGATGACTCTCCCTTACTTTCGGCTTTCTTCGGATAAGGAGCCTCCAACTCTAACCATCCTCCTCCTGAGCCCAGGCAGCATTCTGCTAGCCCAACTTGAGTGCTGGTTCAGTCCCCAACCAGGCCACTCCAAGAGACCTGGGATCCAGGCCACTGCCTCGCTGGGCAGTCCCTTCCCCAGTGATTAATGGCTCCGTCATCAGTCCTGCAGCTCTGGGTGGTCATCATGGCACCTCACCATGGTCCCTTCTTTATATGCCCACCTTCTCCACCAACCAGCTCCCATGGCCAGGCTCCCCACTGCCACGCGTTGGGTGCACAGGAAGGGACTGCTGCATTGGCCTGGAACTCTGCTGGTCTTAAGTCCTCCACTAGAGTGCCAACACTCGGTGTGAGGGTGGGGTGTGTCTTCCTTCTCTATCTCCCAGGAAGTGCCCAGTGGATGCTCCAGGTCAGCTGGTGGGTGTATGTTGGGGAGTCAAGTATGGGTGACTCTTTGGCTCACCTGTTAGCACCTCAGCGCGGGTGGTGAGGCCAACATCCTGACTCCCAACTTCAAGTATTTTTTTTTTTTTGGCAGTGGGCCGGTAAGGGGATTTGAACCCTTGACCTTGGTGTTATCAGTACCATGCTCTACTGAATGAGCTAATTGGCCAGCCCCAACTTCAAAAGTGCTCAGAAATTCAGCCAAACCGCACCCCAACCCCAGTCCCAGTGGGTCCTGGCAGGAGAGCAGACAGGCTTTAGTGCACACCATTACCTCCAGCGAGGTGGGAGAGACTGGCAGTTAGGAGGGAAGAGAGCTGTCACTAGTGGAGGACTCAACAGCGCGTGCGCTATTTATGCAAATCTTCCAACAAGATGGAAAAGTAAATATTAGTATCCCCATTTTCAGTAGATGAACTAAGGCTCAGAGAGATCGAGTGACTTGCCCAGCCTCTCTAAACTTAGTCTGATAGATGTCGCTAAAAGGGACTGTCTCCATTTCTCAGTGGACTTATCTGACTTTATTGCTGTGTGTGGGACACTGAGGTTTGAGGGTCAGGGTCACCAGCAAGGGCTTTGGAGGCAGAGGGGACCCTGTTAGAATCCTGTCCCTCCTCTTTGTAGTGCTGGGACCTGGCCCAAATTACCCTCTCTTCATCCATGCTCTCCTGTGTAAAGTGGAACTGGCACCTGTCTTGGGCTGTGGTAATGATGTGCTGAGAGTGTTTAGCAGGGCGCCCTGGGCTAGGTGCTGGAGAGGCAGTGGGGATGAGGTCAAGTTCATTGTCATTGGCCATCCATCACCTACATGCTCTTGGCCACACACAGTGAGCAAGACCATGGTGGGAGCATCCCTGGGAGCTGCAGGAGCCCAGAGGGGGCACCTGTAACCCTGATGGGGGGAGCAGTCAGGGAGAGCTTCCTGGAAGAGGTGGCACTAAGCAAAGGCATGCACCTGCATCTGTGACTGCTGTGACTCACAGCATGCTGAGCCCTGCCTCTCTCACTATATAGGGAGGCCTTGGTGTGGGTCAGAGCCAGCCAAGATCACCTGCACCCCAACCCATCTGCAGACCTGTGAGCAGGAACAGTGAACACCTTAGCATCCTGAGATGCTAAGCTTGCTAGTTCCAGAGCTACACGACAATAGTTAATGGACATGGACCCTGAGCACCCTTTCCTCCCTGGCGATGAGCTTCATGAGTTATTGCTTCCTCCTCAGCCCCCTCAGCCCCGGCCTCATAGGAAAGGCACCGACTACCTGGCTGGGCTGCAACCCACCCTCCCACCCATTTTGTTTACTTTTGTGTCCCTGTATATTCTTCTGGGTCCTCAAGGGGTCCAATAGCCCTGATCTGAGTCCCCGCTCGTCCCTGGGAGCTGGAGGTGCCACAATGGGCTGGGTGCCTTGTGTCTGAGGCAGGTGGCCTAGTGTCAGGAATAGGGGCAGAAAGAGGCTTCCAGAGCCCTGGGATGCCCTGAATCCCACTGAGCAGAGCTGGCTGTGGATCCTACAAGTGGCCTCCTTTCAACTCGTCTCAGAAGGATGGTCTTCCCGAAGCCCTCTGCACAGTTTTTCACCTAACGAAGAAATGTTAACATTTCTCCCAAATGGCACAGAATCACTTTGGTGATGACTGGGGCTGATATGACGTTGATATGGATTTGAAACTCTGTAGGTGTGACTGTTTGCTACAGAACTCTCCACTGATTGGCCAAACACTCTAAGCCACAAAAAGTGACATTTCAGAGCATATAGAACTGCAAGGTTCTGGGTATGTACATAAGCCCCTAAAAAATTGCCCTGTCTACTGCTTTCACAAAGCTTTTGTTATCCGGGGGAAATGGAATAGAGGGCATTTGTTTTCAGCTTTCTAGCTTGGCTCAGTTCCCACTGGAGGTTTTCCTCATTAGGCCCTGGTGGGCATTTGTGTTTCACCTGCTTTGTCCTGGGAAGGGAGGGAAGTAATGGTCCTTTCTCCCTGGGACCGGAAAGTAAGGCTTGGCGAGCCCTTCATGGTTACCAGTGGGGAGTCTGAGCCAGGTGCTGGCTGTCTCTGCAGCACCATGGATGCACAGGCAGAGCCCTGCCCCAGGACACATCCAGAAGTTGGGTGGTTGTGTTCTGTCTGGGATTTCAGCTTCCTGGGAGACCAATCATGTCACAGAAGTTAAGGCATCCTCTCCTTTGCTCATATCCCTACGGCCGCCAGTGCAAGTGAGAGTTCACTTGAAAAACCTGGGAACAGGTAACAAGACTCAGAGGCAGTAGTTTGGTGGCTGAGAGTGACATCCTTGGATCCCTCTCTGCTTCAGGTCAGCTGTGAGATCCTGGCTATATTATAAGGCCTCATCTGTCACATGGAGCCAATGACACCCATGGCCTGGATGCTTGTGTGCCTTACAAGAGACAGAGCTGCCTGGGACTCAGGGGACCCAGAGGGGAGTGCTCAGTGAAGAGGGAGGCTGGTGGAGCAGAGACTGATCAGAAATGGGGACACTGTGATCTCCACATGGCTGGGCAGGAGGGGGCACAGGCCTATACATGAAGGACTAGGCGCAAGGTGGCCCTGGGTACTGGAGGCCAGGTGCCTAGATCCTCAGCCTGGTCCCCACACACATCCACCAGGCCCATCCCAGGGCTAAGAAAGCAGCAATTCAGGGCCTGGCCTTTGTGTCTACATGTCACATGATATGCGAATGCCACTTGTCTCTCTGAGCCTGTTTCCCTGTCTTGAAGGGATCAAAAGTATCTGTCACCTGGCAGGGCTGTTGTGAGGATCAAACAAGATCATATATCTGAAAACTATAAAGCACCATTGAAACAAATGTGTGAGATGGCTCTCTAAACCTCAGTTTTCCTGGTTGTGAAATGGGTGTAAGAATTGTACGTACTTCCTTCACAGGGCTCTGGTGAGACTGCAACCAGATAATGTGTGGGGAAAGGCTGTGTAGGGAGAGAGTGCTGGGTGACGATTTGGGCTCTCTGGGGCCAGAGTCTCCTCAGCAGGACAAATAGCCACTCTGCTCACACTCTGGGCTGTCTGGCCGGCAGTCAGTCTGGGGCAGAAGCCACCACTGCCTCTGCTTCCAGAGTGGGCCAGCTGCTTCCTTGCTAGATGGCAATGTGAGCTGCCATTTTGACTGCCCCCCCAAGTCACCCTGAGGTTAGGGGGGCAGCTGGGAAAGGTGCGACATTTTGCTCAGGAAAGACACCCACATGGGGCCAATGTATACCCACCCTAGGACGCTGCTATGGACTGAATGCTGTGTCCGCCCAAAATTCATATGTTGAAATCCTAACCTCCAATATCATGGTATTAGGAGGTGGGATCTTTGGGGGGGGGGGTGATCAGGATGGAGTCCTCCAGAATGAGGTTAGCTCTCTTATAAACAAAAGAGACCTCAGAGAACACTCTCACCCTCTTTCTGCCACATGAAGATACAAATTGGCAGTCTGCAGCCCAGGAGAGGGCTCCCGCCAGAACCCAACCACGCAGGCACCCTGATCTCAGACTTTTAGCCTCCAGACCACGAGAAATAAAAGCCACCCGGTTGATAGTACTTTGTTATAGCAGCCCGAATGGACTAAGACAGGCACATGATGCTTTTAGGGGCTCACAAAATGTTTTAATTTGTTTTAAAATCAGAATTAAAAAATGAACTTCTAGGTTGAAGAAAACGTTTTAGTAAGTAGTATCAATAAACTTGTCTTTATGCCAACGTAGTCATAAAATACAATTTTTGTTTTTTTGTGGAGGAGGGGCCTATGGAGGCAAGTGTCTAGGGCCCGTGAATGTCGTAACGCAGCCCTGAGTCTGTGGAATATATTCTGTCCCACACTCCAGAGATTTCCTGGAGCCCTTTCCTCCCATGGCAAATGTGCTGGCCAGTCTCATTCCAGCCGGCATGGCAGACCCCAACACTGCAAACTGAGGAACGCAACAATGTGGCCCGCTGGTCCTGGACATGAATTCTGCGTTACTTGGAACAGTTCTTCATGGTCACATTAAGCTATGTTCATGGGGTGGTGGATCGTGGCTCTCGACTTTTCTTCTCCTGCACCCCACTGAAGGTATGGCACATGCCCACCAGTAAGAAGAGGGGCTCCCTTTGGTCAGAATTCTGAAAATTTTGGTGTGTATGTGTGTCCAGTTTCCATATGTGGTTTAACAAAGTTCCTTGGCAATTTGGATATTGCCTCTGCCCCTTGATACACCCTGCCTGCGAGGGTCTCCCTCACCTCCCACCCACCTGAGAACCACTGATCTGGAGGAAATTGAATGTAACAGGACACATTATACCTATTATGATCGATTCTTTTATATAACAGAACCAAACTTTGCAACGTTGCTCTTTCTCCTGACCCCCCCCCCCAATTGCTTGATATGAAGTATTTCATTACGGTCCTAGTTTCCACAGAGGGAAGACCACGTAGCCT
Source organism: Galeopterus variegatus (assembly GCF_000696425.1). Classification (NCBI taxonomy): domain Eukaryota; kingdom Metazoa; phylum Chordata; class Mammalia; order Dermoptera; family Cynocephalidae; genus Galeopterus; species Galeopterus variegatus. The sequence goes on along the minus strand of NW_007733476.1, from coordinate 57,429 downwards.
GCCCACCGCCGAGTCTCAGCAGGCAGCTGGCGGCTCCTTTTGTCTGGCTGCTGTGACTGGCCGGCTCCCCAGGGCGGTGCCTGCAGTGGGCAGAGGGCAGAGGGGGTGGAAGGGTCCACTCGCTTTCTGGGCTAGTGGAAAGGGCGCTTGGCTTCATCCCGGCCCTGGCTCTGCCACTAAGCAGCCTTTGGCTCATCTGTAAAATGGGAATCAAAACCACTCATCCTGCCTACTTCATTGGACCAAGTAGACAGTGTATTCAGGGCTCTTTAGCTATTGGGGAATTGTGGGAATAAGAGAGAAAATTGCTACAAAGGCTTGTGCACTACTTTCCCTTCCAACTGCTCCATCCCTTCCCTCTCTGAGGTCTTTGCCTCGGTACCTAAAAGGCCCTTATAAGCCACTGTGGAGAGTATGTAAGTGTGTGCTAGTTTGTTCATCCACAATAAATAGTCTTCCCCTTTCTCCCTTGCATTGACCCTGTACTATTGTTTTTTTTTTTTTCCTTTTTGTCTTTTTTCGTGACCGGCAACGGATCACAACCCTCAGTGTCGCGCCCATACCAGACCGGGACGGGCAACGGATCGCATCCCTCGGTGTTGCTCCCACTCCTTGCTCAGCCAGTGAGCGGCCGGTCTGAATGTGGGATCCGAACCCTCGGCGGGAGCGCCGCCACGCTCCCAGGCAGCACACTGTAGCAGTGCGCCACCGGGCCGGCCCCAACCCTGTACTACTGTAACCCACTCTCAAAACGGCAGAAAACGTGTATCAGCAGAGAGGATCATGAAATGCAGGATTAAAACATTTATTATTTGGGTAATGTGTTTCACAGTATTCAGTAATTTAGAACCTTCTGGAAGCAGGACTAAATCACCTAGTAAAATCTCCTCTCCCTTTGGTGAAGTGTTTGATACGACGTCCCCTTACCCCCCATCCTCTACCTTTAAACACCTTTCATTCTGACCCCCAGTTTCTGCCCCTACTCTTGCATTTTTGTGCAAAATTTGACTTGATTAATATCTCAATTGTTAAATTAACACACTATCTCCCTCTACCCAATCTGTGTACTACTTTTGGCTGCTCCCGTGCAGTGTCACGGTGGGGGTGAGACTTGGTAGCGGGCAGTGACCAAATCTCAACATGCCTTCACCAGGCTCCTGGGCTGCCCTGGACACCATCTTGGCCAGGCCAGGGAGGTATGAAGGACTGCGTGTGCTGGTCGCCACCCTGGGGAGCCGAAAGACTAGCAAGTTCTAACCAGAAAGAATCCCCAAGGGGCGAGTGTTACCAGGAGGCAGTGTCCCCAATGCCTTGTCTTGGGAGGGATTGTGCAAAACGAGGGACATGTTATCACAGGAAAATAAATCACCAGGCCCTTTGGGGACCCTTTGATGAAAGACTCATTTGATCAGCTGGGACTAGACAGCCACTTGCTGCTGACTTTGGGAAGCTGTGAGGTCCAAGTCTCAATCTTCTTAAAATGAGTCTTTGCCAAATGCCACAGTGACATTTCTGGGGAAAGGGTAGGTTTGGGGGGTGGTTAAACATGCAGTAAACCAAACCTTCAGTGCAAAACTGACCTAATTATACCACCTCAGATAGGCCACAGTTCCTGCTTTCGGGGGCATGCGTCTTCACCCATGTTCTCCTGGACCAACTCCTTCACAGAGAGGCCCCAGACCCTGCCCGTGCTCTGTACAGTGGCCAACTGTGGGGACTCTTCTTGTTAGCTCATCGCCTGGGCAGGGGCTCCTCTGAGGTCCCTGCCGGCACCAGCTGAGGCACAACACCTTTGGGAAACATTTCCTTGGCTGAACACACAAAGAACAGACTCGGGGCATTTTCGTTTTTGGTATTGTTTATTTTTTAAACCCACTTGTAGTTTGGGTTCAGCTGGAAAGCAGGACATACCGATGGAGGGAAGGCAGTCACATGAGCAGGATTCTCTGCAGCTTTGGCGGGAAGCCCCAGGCCCCTGCTCCAGGGAGGTAGGTCCTGTGGTCCGGCTTGCAGCTGGCTCAGGTGAGGTGGCCAGCCCTTCCGTGCAAGTGTCCCGGGCGGACGAAAGTTGTCTTCTCTCTGACCCATGTCCTCAAAGGCCCAGCCAGAGGTTTCCTAACAGACTGCCCGGCAGCTGAGTGACACAACACCATGGGCAGGCCACGGGAGTCCACCAGACAAGGAACACTGGCCCGATTCTGATGCCGGGTAACAGACTGGGATTGGCTTCCCGGAGGCCAGCGTCTGGGGTGGCCCCCTGGGGCTACTCCACCTGGCTGTCTGGGCCCCCACCCCTGCAGCTGCCCAGAGCGTGATCAGTGGTACAGTTCCCATACCCCCCCCCATCCCTCAGAGAAAATAAAATAAAAATTAGAATAAATACCGACTCGACCAACATTTACATTTACGTGGATGGACAGGACAATCCCCAAACCATAACGGTTTACAGACTGGTTAAGGAAGGACGAACAGGCGAAGCTGGGTTTGGGGGGAACACTCCCCATGAGTATGGGGTGGGGGCCCTGGCCTTGTCCAGGGGAGGTTGGGAGCTTTATGGAGGCTGTGGTCCCAGAGCTTGGGCGAAGTCTGCAGGCCATGGGGAGCAGGACCGTGGGAAGCAGGCTGCCTTAGAGGAAAACAATGACTGACTCATCCTGATGGGCAGGGGGAAAGATGGAGACAGGATCGGCATCAGATAGCTGGCCTGTGCCTCTCGCCGCGCCAAGAACTGCGGGCCAGCGGGGAAACAACCCAGCCCTTAGAAATGCAGTACCCAGCTTTGCCTCCCGTCAAACACATTCTGTGGGGTGCCCACTTCTGCCCCCCAGTTCCTGTCTGAGTAGTTTCCCATGGAAGCTGCCTCACAGTCTCAAAATTTAGGCTTTACTGTTGTTTCTTTAAAAAAAATTTCTTTGGAACGTTTTCCTTCCATGTCTGAAAAGGTACCAGCAACCTGCATTTAGAAAAACAGCTGAAAGTGTTATTCAGATTGGCCAGAAAGCTCTTTCAAGCAATGGAATAAACTAGGCAAACTGTATGTCTGGAGCCACTGTGACATGACACGTAATTAAAAATATATTTATATATGTATACATATTTATATCCCACTTCTTCACACTCTGGCCCTAACGGCTGAGGAGGGGTTGGCCCTGAGGCATGACCACCGAGGAGGGCCATTAGGAGGAAGGTGTGTCAGTCCCCACACGCCCACAGTGCTCCTGTCTTTGCTTCCACAGGGAGCATCAGCCCCCTGCACACACAGCGTTGGGGGGCCCCCTTCATGAGGCTTGCTCCTGAGCCCACGGTAGGGTCTAGGAGACCCCACTCCCCTGCTTCCACTGTGACCGGAGCCCCCACTTCCAGGCCTCTCTCTTCCTGTGCCCTGCTTTGTTCTTAGTAGATATGCGAGTAAGACGCACACATGCACACACACGCGTGCACACACACATGCACACGCACATGCACGCGTGCACACGCACACACACACGTGTGCACACACACACATGCACACGCACATGCACGCGTGCACACGCACACACACACGTGTGCACACACACACATGCACACGCACACACGCCCCCCACGTGCACTTAGGGAAGCAGGGCCTGTGTAAGCACAGGGCGGCTCTCTGAGGGCTGTGCTCATCTGGCTGGGCTGTGGGATTTCCCCGGTGGCCTCTCTGAGCCCCCTAACATCAGCCCAGCTCTTCCCTCAAGGCCTCCTGTGGGGCTTCTGGTATTCCCAGGCCCCAGGCTGGGTCCCAGGTGCCGGTGGGAGGACAGGCAGGAAGGAGAGGCTTGAGGAAGCTCGGGAAGGGTAGGTGCGTGAGGGCGGGAGCAGGGGCAGTGGGGTTTCTTGGCAGAGCCACTGCCCTGTTTCAGGTAAACCTGTGCTCTCACACCTTGTCCGCAATAACTCTTTTTGGGAACTGGTGTAAGTTACCATGCTGGGGCTTGGAGGCAGGTTGCAGCCAGTGGGAAAGCTAGGGAGAGCTCGGGAACCTTCTCCGCACCCCACCTGTCTCCTGGCCGGTCTGATTTGGACCAGGAGGCTAGGAGGAGCCTCCGATCTGACCTAGGGTGGGACCTCAATAAAGGAGTAAATAAGGAAGCGGCAGGGCTGTGATATCATTTTCTGGGGGCTCATCAGTGTGGGCTCCAGACCCCAGAGATGGAGCCAGTCTCCCAGAGCTTGACCCACGTCCTTCTCTCTGGCCAGCACAAAAGGGCTGCTCCCCAGGACTGGGACCTCCCAAGATACCCGCGCTTCGTATCCAGCCTAGAAAGCTCCATCTGGTGGCCCTGCCTGGTCACCTGACTGTCCGGCTCATGACTCAATGAATTCAACCCTTTCCCAACAGTCTGCCTGGGATGAGGCTGGGGCAGCGACACAGCCTATTAGCTAAACCTCCAAGTCCCAAGGGGCCAGGCAGCCTCCGGCTCTTCTCCCACTGAGATCTGCATGTGGAGCCAGGAAACACCACCTAACATTTTGATTTTAATTTGCTAGCCTCCTTCCGGGCCCTGTTCGCCATAAGACCCTGGGGCCAGGACCAGTGGCGACAGTATCACCCCTTTGAGAGACAGCAAGAGAGCAGAGGCGCTGGAGGCCGGTGGCCAGGAACACAGGATTCCAGTGGGGACCCCTGCCGGGGCAGAAGTTTCCAATTACCCTAATTGGCTACTGGCAAGCTGTCTGTGGCTAGAATCCTTCCAGAGGGGGCCGGGTTTGATCTCCCACTAATCAGGGGGTCCTTGCGGTGCTGACTGTGTGATCACATAGAGGGCATTTTCATTGAGAGAAGAGACTTCAAAGCAACCAACTTTTGAAAAATAAAACACAATAAAACAAAAGAGTGCAAGCAGACCTGCAAAGCCCATTGCCCCCCGCTCGCCACCCCCGAGGCTGAGGCTGGGGGCTGGAGGGGGGAGGAACCGAAGCCTGGAGGGTGGAGCGTGAAGGTTAGAGAATTGCCGCCCCCCAGCTCCGCGGTGGCTGACAAAGGCCGTCAATTATGGGCGGCTGGTGGGGACCGTGCCTGCCTTTGTCCTCCCGGACATCTGCTACACGTCGCCTGCTGCCAGTTGGCCACTGTGGCTGACAGCATGAGGGAACAATGAGAGCCCCGTGTCGACCCACTTTTGCAGCCTTGCAAGGTCCTTTCTGCCCCAAGTGGTACCCCGGTGTGCGAGGCTACTAAGGAGTCACAGAGATGAGATCCCCTTGCATGAAGCTCTGCTGGGGTGGGCTTGATGGGAGGGGGTGGAGTGGGGGGGGGGCAGGGCCACCATGAGAAACATGCTTCCCTTACTGGTGTGAGCTGACACATGCTCGGGCTGGGGGCTCCTTGGCGGGGAGACGGTTTCTCTTAGGGATTTGATCCCTTCCCCGTCTGGCTCTGGACCGGCCACCGACTTGGCCTGCCTTCCTCCTCCCCATTTCTTTCTCCCACCAGGGCCACCCTTGTCCTCCCGCCTGTCCATCTGGCCCTGCACACCAGGGCCCCAGCTGCCCATGGGCCGCCCGCCAGGCCCCCTGGCTGTCAGGCTGTTAGTTTCTGGATGGTTCTGTTGTAGTACTGCGTGATGGGGGGCGTCAGAGGGTTCCAGCTGTTGGCATGGAGCTCGATGACCTCCAGGAGCAGTGACCGGGTGAGCATGGACTCCGAGGGACACAGCATCTTGTCCCGGGCGCTGGCCAGGAGCTCTGTCATCATCTCGGGCAGCTGTTCCTCCAGCAGCCGGCCTGTACTCTGCAGCTGCGGACAGACAAGCGAGCATTAGGACAGGCCATGGGCCCCACAAGGGCCCCCTGACCACTTTGGTTAGGTGGGATAGGTTCAGGGACAGGAAATAGCTGGCTTGTCTCAGGGACTTGCCAGCCCAGGCTTCCTGCCTGGAGGAAAAGGAGGACAGGGAAGCTGGGGGGTAGGAAGAGCCAACTATGAGATCCCGCATTTAACAGCCAACCTGTCAGTGGGAATGAGAGGGATCAGAACATCGCCTGCTGCCCAGGCCTGGAAGAGCCCTCACCTGGAATGTGCCTCTTGCTCCTTTCATCTAAGAGCCTCCCCTCTTACAGGAAGCCTTCCCTGACTATACCCACACCCTTACATGGCTCTGTGATCTGCTCCTGTTGGTGATCAGGTGGCACTGTGTTAATTTTCACTTGCTAGGGTGTCCCTGTGGAAATGAGCTTAGTCATTATTACCTGCCTGTGCCCCTGTGGAACCTGAGAACAGGGATGAGGTCTCCTATTTCTCGCTCTCTTCTCTTCTTTCCTGCCCAATTCTACCTCCCAGGCCCTAGAACTGACCTCTGCCCACACTTGTGACATGAGGGGAGGAGAGAAATATGAACTGGGGCAGAAGTCCAGCTGGGGCCTGCCCTCAAGAGAGCCCCCAATAATCCCAAAAAGACTGTGGGGAGAAGGAGCCCCAACCTTTCCGGATCAGTACACTCCCAGACAGCAACCCCCCCCCCACTCTCTTCATATAATCTCAATCCCCATCTCTGCCCCACCCATTTTGCAGGGTTCTACCCTCTTCACAAAGCCTTCCTCAACCTGCCATGCCCTCCCCGGCCATCCCTGATGCTTCTCCCCTGACTTCTCAGGGATGCGTGCTCTGGACCCACACTTATTCCATACACTGCCCAACTGTGTGTGTGTGTGTGTGTGTGTGTGTGTGTGTGTGTGTGTGTGTGTGTGTGATCTATCCCTGACCAGACGAGAAGCAGCGTGAAGGCAGGGACCATGCATTCTACTTCTCCCCATCTCCACCAGTCCTAAGCCACATGTAGATGACCATCTGGAGCCCAATGAATGAAATGAGTGACCATCCCACTGACCTAAGGCTGCTGTCTGGGCTCCCAGTATTTCTGGCCTCCGAGCTCCTTGGGCATGACCTTGGTATCTGGAGGCAGAGGCCACCTGAGAGGTGTGCTCATGAGAGCCCTGAGAGGCCTGGGTCCACGTGCTGAAAGCCCCTCTCCTCCCTGCACTTCACTCTGGATGACCCTGGGCTGTTTGTAGAGGGCAAAGATCTGCCCCAGTGATGACACCAGAGCCAGGCCTCTCAAGGAAGATTCCAGAGTAGGTTTCAGTGAGCAGTGGCCACAGCTTGGGAACGGGGGCTGCTTTGGAATGGGCAGTGCCAGCATGTGGGATTCGAGCATAAGGCATCTTCCCCAAACCCCAGGCCACCAAAGCAAAGGGAGATGTTTGGGGGCCGGGCGCCACCTGGAATTTCTTAAGCCATTTGCATAGTACGCCTGATCCAAGGAACAGGTGGTCTTGTGAGCAGAGACAAGTGGGCCAGCCCTCTATCTATCTTCCTAGAGAACCTGTTCTCTCTCATTCCAGTCAGTGGTGGGCTGCCCTCACCATCAGCACTTACCCTCGTTGGGGGTGGACAATTCTGGGCACAGAAGTCCACGTCCACTCACGAAGCCATCCCCCACCAGCCTAGCTAGACAAATCTTTCCCCTGGACTCATGGTTGCTTCCAACAACCCCTGTACCCCCACAACTGTCAAGGCATGCGGGACACACTGGGTGAGGGTTGGGGATGTCTGAGCCCCACTACTTACCTCCATAGAACAGCACAGTACTGCGTCTTCCTTCACATCCTGAGATTGCAAGAGCTGTGGGAAGGAGGGGCAGAGAATACCACTTAGAGCAGCAAGCCTGCTGCCAGCCTCCTGCAGCCTCCTTACTCTAGACCCAGCCCTGATACAGCTTGCAGCAAACATCTCCAAGGGTGGGCCAGAGCAACAGCCTTCAGAAGTCAGAGAGCAGAAAGAAAACTGCACCAGGAAGCAGCGATTTCTCTGCTGGGCTCTGAGCAGCTGGAGGACATTGCAATCCTGCTGTATTGAGCCCCTGGCCAGCTCACAACACATTGGTTAGAGGAGATCGCAGAGCAGGCTGCAACGGGTTTAAAAGCTGCGGTTAGCGTGCTGGGATCATCCACTGTTAACAACTGGTCAGCGAAAACCCTCAGGGAAATGAAATTAGCTGAAAGACATCTGATTGGTGACTCCCCCACGTGAGAGGAGGCTCAGCCATTGACTAGGGCACCCCTGGGTTCTGGCCATCAGAGGATGTCCAGTAACCAAAACACTCTTCTCCACTGGCCCAGTACTGTAAACTTTGAAAACCACAGCTGCGTGGACTTACCCAGAGTCCAGAACTGCTTCCTAACCAAGGCCATGACCAAGCTTCCTAATGCCTGGTCTGGCCATGTCCCATGCACCAGTCCAGGCTTCCCTACACCTGCATGGCTCATTTTCAATCTGTCTCTCTCTTTAAATTGAGATGTAATTCACAAAACATAAAATTCATCATTTTAAATACATAATTCACTGGTTTCTAGGATCTTCACAGAGTTGTGCAACCATCACCATTATTTAATTTCAGAACATTTTCATCATCCCCAAGAAACCCCAGAACCATTTGTGGTCATGCCCCACTCTCTTCTCACTCCAGCCCCTAATCTACTTCCTGTCTCTATGGATTGCCTGTGCTGGACATTTCATATAAATGAGAGCACAATATGTGGACTTTTGTGGTTGGCTTCTTTCACTTAACACAATGTTTGCAGGGTTCATTCAGGCAGGAGCATATACTAGTACTTCATTGCTTTTCATGACTGAATAGTACTCCATTGTATGGACATACCACATTTTGCTTATCCATTCACCAGCTGATGGACATTTGGGTTGTTTCTACTTCATGTCTCTTACAAACAACGTTGCTATAAACATGTGTGTACAAGTTTTTACAGGATGCCTGCTTTCACTTCCCTCGGGTAGATACCTAGGAATGGAAATACTGGGTCATACGGTAACTCTAAATTCCACTTTTTGAGTAACTGCAAGACTGTTCTCCACAGTGGCTACACCATTTCACATTCTCGCCAGTGATGCCTGAGGGTTCCGATTGCTCCATGTCCTCACGGACACTTGGTACTTCCCATTTTCTGATTCACTCTCTCTTAAGCCCCCAGCAGCAATGATGTGCTGGCCACCAAGTAGGTGAAACTCTGGCCTCCAAGAAGCTCTTGCATCCTGTTCCCCCCAAACCTTGCAGGCCCCCTACTTCCACTGTCACCTTTGCTGGCTAACGTTCCTCCTCCCAGTTCCTAATGCTGATGTTCCCCTAGTATTTTGCTCCCCAAATATCTATCCTCAGCATTCTGCTCTTCTCAATTCCATCCTTTCCTGCCCTGTTGACCATCATGGTTCTCAGATGACCCCACACCTGACTAGCCAGTATGGACCTTCCCACACCCATGGGGCTTCTCTTTCTTCTTTACGGTCTTTGTCTCAAAGCACTCCCAGTTACCTCCAGCTCAGAACCACTGTCGTTTTCCTTTGCCCTCATTACCCATAACCAAGGAGGTAACAGATTCTGCTTGTTTTCCTCTGAAATGTCTCCAAAACGTCTTAGTCCCCCGGCTCCAGGACCTCTGGCCTCACCTGAAGGTGAAGCCTGCTGCTTCACCTGTCGGGGACTGCCCGGCTTCCTGCCGCATCTCCCCCAGCCCACTCCCTTCCCCTGTGACCCATCTGTACACAGCTGGCCAGAGTGATCTTCCTACCCCATGCCACCATCCTGCTCAGGAAGTGCAGGTCCTAGAGGCAGCTCTGTCATGAGGCAAATCCAACAGCTGCCCCCGGCTTCCTGCCGCATCTCCCCCAGCCCACTCCCTTCCCCTGTGACCCATCTGTACACAGCTGGCCAGAGTGATCTTCCTACCCCATGCCACCATCCTGCTCAGGAAGTGCAGGTCCTAGAGGCAGCTCTGTCATGAGGCAAATCCAACAGCTGCCAAGTCCCAGGGCTTGTGCGGCAGCATCACTGAGTCACAGGGGCCCAGGTCAGCCCACAGTTAACTCTTAACCCACAACTCAAGGGAGCCCAACAACATCTCATAGAGCCAACATCTAACTCAATTCACACAGAGGTGATTTGCTGTTTTTATGGAGAAACATTTTGGGACATTTCATCTATAGAAATCTTCGAACTTGTATAGTAGGTACTCAATAAATATTAAGCGGAATGTGGAAAGAATGAAAAATCTTACATAATATGTAAAACCTAAGAACAACCTTCCCACAATTTTCATAACCTTGAAGTCAGTATAGACCAATCAGACAATAGACTCAGCCTATCTGATGTCAACACAGCCTCCCCAGTCTGGTGTCAAAGCTCCTTGACCACACTGTAAGAGATGCTGATATGGCATTTTAAGAGCAGCACAGATTTACACCCCCAAAAAGTAAATAAATAAAAATTGGTGGCTTGTTCACTTCACAAATATTTGTTGAGCACCTGCCTCTGGCCCAGCACTGTTCACTGCAGAGACCACACAGACCTAGTCCTGCTCCAAGGGCTGGAGGTGCGGACAGTAAACCAATAAATACTTATGTCAGATGGTGGTCAGCACTGTGATGAAAAGTGAGGTTGGTAAGTGAGGTGATGGATCTGTTTGCTTGACATAATCATTCCACATTGTGTACATATATCAAAAGACCACATTGTACCCCATAAATGTACACGATTATAACTTGTCAATCAAAAATAACATTAATAATAAATCTAATAAAGAAGTGGCTTTGGGTATGGGTGTCAGGGGCACTGGTTTAGTGGCTAGGGTGGTCGATGAGCCAGGCCTGGGGAGAGCTCTAGGGAGGGTGTGGCTCGGCCTGTGGAGGAGGCCGGAGTCTCAGGAAACGAGGTCAGGGAGACAGCAGGCCCAGGGCCGTCAGGCCTCGCAGGCCAGGGCAAGACTCCAGGTTTTACTCTGAGCAACACGAGAGCTTTGAGCAGAAGAGGGACAGGGCCCGCCTTGTGTTTTAAGTGGACTGTTCTGTCTGCTGTGGGAGGGAAGGGGGGACGCCGGGAGACCGGGCCAGATGTGGCAGCAGAGAGGCACACCATGGGAGGACTTAGGCTTGCACACAATTGTCTCTGGAGTGGATGGGGAAGGTGAGAATAACAATAATGATAACGAAGGCAGGAATAGTAAAGTCTCCCGCAGGCCCTCCCTGGCTACAAAGCAATGGGTTTCCGAGACTTCCCCTAATCCAGGATAAAGGCCCAAACTCTGCAGTTGGTGTTTGGGATCCAAGTGGCTTTTCTGTCCCTGGGGTCTCCATCCCAGCTCTCCATCCTCAGTCCTTCAGGGCCAGGTCACTTCCCAGCTGCTCCCTGAAACGTTCCCCACGGCGCCTGCCCTGCTTCTCACCCCCTAGGCACTCCCCAGCTTTAGCGCCCACTCGGTGGCACTCCACACAAGCCAGAAGACTCTTTCCAGCGAGAACTGTCGGCTTCTTGAAGGTAGGGGTGGCGCTGTGTTCCTCTCTGCTGCCCTTTAACATCTAGCAAGCACCTGACCACAGTGGGGATTCACTGACGTTGGTTGATCTGACTTCTGCATTGTTCTCTTGCTTTTCCAGAAGGCAGAGCAGGCTGGAGGGCGAGATGAGGGTGCAAGAGGAAGGCACTTGGAGGGTGAGCGTCCTCCTCCCTGGACTGAAAGCAGGTGCCAGCGCTTCGGCCTGGGCGTGACACAGTCAGGAAGGAGAGGTGAAATCACGCATGGCCTAGGGGATGCTCATACTGCTGGCTCGAAACCCAGATTCGTCACTTCCTTGTCCTTCCCTTCTCTGGTCACATGCATCCATCGCCCAGCTGAGGGCCCACCCAGCAGGAGCCACAGCTTTCACTCCAGGGAGCTGGAGATCCAGCCTTTGCTAGATGCCAAGTGAGTATGGGCCATTAGGGCTGCAGGAGAGCAGGGGCTGGAATGTGGGTGCTCCATGGGCCAGAGATGCTCTCAAGGACCAGACCTTGTTCCTCTCAGGATCTCAGTCAGAACTGGGCTTAGAACCAGGCTTGTAGCTAACATGCCATAATCATTTTGGGATGAGTGAGCAGAAGTGGGCCTTGAACTGCTCAAGTGATGAGCAGGTGGAAGGCAAGGGGCACTCCAGGGAGGGAGCGGTGTGACAGGCACTGACATTTCCACTCCTGGGCCTCTGCACTCTTGTCACTGGGAATTCTCGGCCACTCTGTGTCCACAGACCTCACTCCATTACCTACTCAGGGCACAGACACCCCCTCATCAGACACTCCTCCCTGACCAGCTGTTGTGTAACTGATCACACCCATCTGCCTCAGAGCTTATTCCTGTTAATGGCCCTGGATGTATCATCTCCTGCCTGTCCCCCAACTAAAGGGCAAGTCCCATGAGGGCAGGGCCTCTGCAGCCCCCAGCACCTGGCACAGTGCCTGGCACATAGCAAGCCCTCGAAAAATATCTGCTAATAAACAGGCTTGGGGAGGCAGGGAGAATCCCTGATCAGCTGGGTGAGTCTGCAAGAGGGAAAGGGCTCACCCAGAGAGGTAACTGGTCTGCAAGGCACCTTGGTGCACATGACCTTGAAAAGGTTAAGAGTGAGGGGGACATGGATACCACCCTGCACACAACTCTCTCACCAGAGGGGACAAAACTATAATGGATGTGTCTGCAAATGTAGCGCTTGTGGAAATACAAGCTGGTATAACTCAGTGGATGGCAACTTGGTGATAATTATCAACATTATAAACACACACACCCTCTGACCCAACAATACTACTTCTAGGAATTTATCTTCACATATACCCACACACATGCCATATGACACATGTACACTATTTCCTGCACTAGTGCTAGAGCAAAAGATTGAAAGTAACTTGGACGTCCACCAAGAAGGGGACTGGTAAATAATTGTGATTATGTCCATACAGTGAAATACTCTGCAGCACACAGTGGTCCCTCTCCTTCTACACTGGTATCTGCTTCTGGAGTTTTCCTGCCTCCCAGGCGCAGGGCTGCAGATCCCCTAGGAGAGCCAGAGGAGGCTTCTGCTAAGTCAGTGCTTGGGGGGGAGTTCTGGGAGCCACACCGAGAAGGGTCTCCCTCATCTAGAGGTCCCAGGTGACCAGAATGAAGACCAGGAAGCAGGTTCTGAAACAAGTTAGGGGGACAGGGGCCTCACCTCGTAGCAGGCCTACCTGAGTTACTCGGTCCAGCACCCACCCCAGCCCCCTCCGGGAGTGGCTGGCTCCAGAGCTTGGGAGGGTCCTGGGACTGTCTGGGACGGGGGGTCAGAGGGAAGGCTGGGCCTAGCCCCACTTGCTCTGCAGGGATGACTAACACTGTGTGGTCTTGCTGGAACTTCTTTCTGATGGCAAATTTCCCTTGTGTTTCCCCATGGTGCTTAGCAGGAAAAATCCTTAACATAAAAATTGCTGGTAGAAATCACAAGAAAGGGGGAAGGTGGTGGCCACTGGGTAGGGAATTGAGGAGCAGGCAGAACCCGGAGCTGATGGGAAGGAGAAAGGGAGCGCAGGATGCACCACCGCACGTGGCCGATGCACTGTAGGCGCTCGGCCAGTATTTCTCCCAGGGCTCTGTCCTGCGATCAGCTTCTTAGGGGGCTTTAAGACTTCCCCTGGGGACTGCTGGGTTCTGAGGTTTAGGGACAAGGTCATATGGGAAATTCCGTGAAGAGCCAGGCCCTGACAAGCACTAGGTGCTCTGAAATGCAGTTGCTTCTCCCTTCAAGGCAAGTGACCCTTCAGACTCTTGACAGCGCTGTGGGGAATCCTCCTGGAGCCTTGAGGTTCTGCTCCCTCCTTGTGTCTCCTCCTGCACAAGGCCCACCTGCCTTCTGCTCCCTCCCTGGCAGGGTCCTGGGTTCCTGGCTGCCAGGGCAGGGGACAGACTGCCCAGGGCTCTCAAGCAGAGCTGGGGGCGGTTCTCAGCTCAGAGCCTCTCCTCCAACCTTATCTGTTGCTTGATTGTTTGGGAAAGTCTGCATTAAGCCAAACATCACATCGTGCGATAGGCCCTCTTGTGAATGGCCTGCTGGGTTTTCTCAGAGAAGTCAGGGAGGGCTGGGAGGTTTTCATTTTACGTTTCCTGCGCAGTAGCTGGAAAGCAGAGGGCATGTGAAGGGAATCGGTGGCTGAAGACCATGTCCTGTCCTCTCAAATGCCAACTTGGCCTCTCATCACCAGCTTTTGAGACCCTCAGAGCTGAAGGGACTGAGGAGGGGTCTCCCTCAACCTCCTTCTCTGACCGTGAAGGATCTTTGCCCGACTGGGTCACACCTGCTTTTTTGGGTATAGCAAGAGGCCGGCCTGCCTCACCTGGGAGCCCTTGACCCAACTCCAGAAGCTCCCTCCCAGGCTCCCACGCCTCTGCGTGACTGATGGCTTCCCAGAAATCCTCCTGGACTTACCCTTTGTGGGCACTGTCCCAAGTGCGGAACTTTCCTGCTCTTCTCCATCTTGGCCTGAACTTATCTGTTCGATGTTCCACTTCCTCAGGGCTCTGCTTTCCTAAGGGATAGCTAGTTCTTGCATAAACGAATCCCTGCGAGTGTGCTGAGGGGGCCAACCAGCTCTCTCATTCACGTATGCTCTTTTTTTTTTTTGTCTTTTTGTCTTTTTCCGTGTCCGGCAACGGATCGCAACCCTCAGTGTCGCGCCCGTACCGGACCGGGGACCGGCAACGGGATCGCAACCCTCAGTGTCGCGCCCG